>NC_084615.1:67998503-68298503 GCF_033978795.1 Nerophis ophidion | reverse complement strand
GTGTAGCGCCTCGCAGACTAATTAGTCAAATCACTGAGAAAATAGCAGCCGGCTAATTAATGGGTATTATGGCATTTCAGAAGTCACTGCTCTAATTGGGAGGGAAGTGAGCCTCACATTTCCATACAGCGATACTGGCGGCTTTATCCGTGCTTCTTTCTATCCGTCTGTCCACCTGCTTGGCATGCTGCGGGCTTTTAAAAAACAAAAAATAATTATCCAGCTCATGTATCCAAACATACGTACAAAATACATGCATAATGTATGGTTTTTGCAACTGCCGCAACCGACTTCACCCAGCAAGTCAAAAGATCGCTCCACTCAAAATATTTGTAACCTCTAAGTTATTATTGGATGTTTTATGAGTGAGCTGCCGTCATATTGCCTTCGGAGCAAAAAGTGCCTGATGCGATTGAATGGGCGAGTAATATAATGCATCTGAATAATTCCCCATTTTCCGTGTGTGCCAAAGCCCCTTGACACGCATGCATACATGCATGCACATCCCCAATAGGTTCCTCTTAACCCTATCAGACAGTGGGACGATGAAAATAGATTTGCATTCAAATGCCACATGCTCGGTATCAAATATCAAATCAAATCGCCTGAGAAAGACAGACAGACAGTCAGTCACCTCCCTCCTTTCACCTCTCAGGGTCCCAGGGAGTCCCGTTCTCCCTCGGACGAGCTCTATCTGGGAGTGACAGGCTGTGGCCGACGCGTGATTGACAGGCAGTTGGGGCTTGGTTTTCCGGCACACACAACTGTCGCTTTCTCACACACGTACCCCCTTCACCTCTACCCCCTCCTGCCCATGAACTGCTCTCTGCATCTGCGACAGCCCCCGGGCTTGTGCCCTGCAGCCTGCACAGCGCTATACATACAAATCACAGTGTCAGTCTTGTGAAAGGGCCCATTTTGACTTTGTCCTTGTAAAGTCAGCCCGCCCCCTCGGTTCTGTGTTCTCCCTCAATTACTTTCCCTCTTATTCTTGCATCCACACACAGGCAGATGCATCACTTGCAACAAATGCGCACATTTGCACAGTAGAAATGGCAGATTTATTAGTGAACGCAGCGCTAAAGGGCAGAAGGCCCTCAGAGAGGCACAATATAAATGCATCAACAACAACAACACACACAGACAGTCAAGGCACATTACAACAGGCCAAGACCCGGGGCCTAATCTCACACACTCAGCGAGTACACCTGGTTAATGTTAAGAGGGCAGTTATAGTCAATTACATTCCCATATAACGCATAAACCTCCACCCGGCCTGTGCCGAGGAAGTAATTGGAAACAGGCGCCCGACGCACCAGGGTCCAAGTAAAAAGTCAACTTCCCACCCCTGACTTTGCCATTCACCAGAAGTCCTCCCAATCCGTGTCTGAAGGCCCGGGGGCAAGAGGAGGCGGGGCTGCCATTTGGATATACGGCAGCGAAAAGAGCAGGCGTATATGAAGTCATCTGAGGTACAAGAGACCAAGACAAAAAGCTAGGATGGCGGCCGTGAAGGCTGTTCAGCTGAGGTCCTGCATGGCGAGAAGCTGCAGGCCAAGGTGAAAGGGCGGTCCGTGTGGGTTTTCAGGCTGGAGGCAGGGGGGGTGACAGCGGTTGTAAGTAGGAGTTTGAGACTGACAGGTGACATTACCCTGCGTCATGGCTGGACGGACAGGGGGACAAGGGGCTCGATGGTTATCCAAGCAGGGAAATGTCACCGTCCAGACGCCACTGTGACACGCACACACGTATACATACAAAGTCCGCACACACACACACACATCCAGGACAAAGGAGTCTGGAGTCTTAAAAAAAAAAGACTGGCTCCATTGGGCAAAGATGAAGAGATTACATTTTTTTCCATTTAAAATAGGAAGGGATGAGAATAAAGAGACAACGAGAAAAAAATGGGTCAAAGACTGTTGTTACAACCTTGCATTTATTCATAGTATCTGCGTTGCAAACTCTCCATATTTGTCGCCTTTCAATCTGTCGTCTGCGGTTTTCATTAAAGCCTAACCTCATTTTGGCAAGGCTTATAAAATGTCCATATTGCTGCTCATTCGACCCCATTGATTTAGTGTTTGGTTAAATATTCACGAATGTGGATGCAATTAACATGCTGTTAATGAATAATTGATCGCATCTTAAGCGGCCATAAAACTCATGCATATTAATTATTGAAACAGGAAATATGGAAAAAAAAAAAAAACGACCTTCCTTGTTTTGCCTCAATCAACCTTCTTTCATTTTTCTTTAGTCAGTAAGGCATGCGGAAAGTATTCAAGAGGGAAAAGTGCAGCTTGTGTGTAAGTGCGTGCATTGTGAGTGTGTGTGTGTGTGTGTGTGTGTGTGTGTGCGTGTGTGTGCGTGTGTGTGTGTGTGTGTGTGTTGAAGGAGGCAGCAGACAGAATGAGCTATGAACGGTATGCAAATGCATCATATAAACACCACTTTAACAGCTCTTATATGGCTTTAAGCTGCTCGTCAGTACATCCATTTCGCTCATGCAACCTCGATGTACAGTACGTGTTGCACAGCTCACTGCCGATACGGAGGATGACTACTGAAGCAGGTACTGGCAAACAGGTTGGCTAAAGATAGTAAAGAACATCTGATTACTTCTTAAATACGGTAGTTCAGCAAAAAGGTTCACTTTTTTTTCTCCAATGTTCTTTTGTGAAACCCACAAACATTCCTCCTTTCTTGCAGAAAATTACTTAATACAATGACATACACTAATGTCTATACTCAACCGATCACTGCACAAATGTCGGACCCATAACAGAAGATTATTGTCAGCACACATGACATGCGGTGCCAATCAAAACAGCAGTACCTACACAATGTAAACAATCCTTCAGATGAATTACCGTGTGACTCTTAGCGGCAAGCACCGAGATGTTGGAAACAAGACCTCTGTGTTGTATTAGGATTACCTCACCTCACTCTGATTACCTCACTGATTAACGTGTGTTTGTTAAAGTGTTCTGTGCGTACATTTCAATCTTCTATGTTTGGTTGCACCCAAGCCAACGTTGTTGACACTTATTTGACACATTATTTGACATGTATTTTAATTGATTATTAAAATTAGAGATGTCTGATAATGGCTTTTTTGCCAATATCCGATATTGTCCAACTCTTAATTACCGATTCCGATATCTACCGATACCGATAAATACTCATTATTATGCCTAATTTAGTTGTGATGCCTCGCCAGATGCATTAAACCAGGGGTGCCCACACCTTTTCTGCAGGCGAGCTACTTTTCAATTGACCAACTCGAGGGGATCTACCTCATTTATATATATCATTTATATTGATTTATTTATGAAAGAGACATTTTTGTAAACAAGTTAAATGTGTTTAATGATAATACAAGCATGTGTAACACATATAGATGTCTTTCTTTCACAAAGACAAGAATATAAGTTGGTGTATTACCTGATTCTGATGACTTGCATTGATTGGAATCAGACAGTAATGATGATAACGCCCACATTTTCAAATGGAGGAGAAAAAAAGTTGTCCTTTCTGTACAATACCACATGAAAGTGGTTGGTTTTTGGCATCTAATTCATCCAGCTTCCATACACTTTACAAAAAAAACATTGGCGGCAAATTCCGTAGCTTGCTTGATTGACATTCACGGCACCCGAGGGTCTTGTGAGATGACGCTGGCTGCTGCCAGTTCATTATTATGAAAAAATGACAGAGAGGAAGGCGAGAAACACTTTTTATTTCAACAAACTTTCCCGCCGTCCCTTCCGTCAAAACTCTAAAGGCCGACTGCACATTTCCTATCTTCACAATAAAAGCCCTGCTTCATGCTGCCTGCGCTAACAAAATAAGAGTCTCGGAAAGCTGGCGTGCACAAGTGATGTGCACGCCAGCTTTCTGAGGGATCGCTTGTGCACGCCAGTTTTCCGAGACTCTGTATTTAGTTAGCGCAGGCAGCATGAAGCAGGGCTTTTATTGTGAAGATAGGAAATGTGCAGTCGGCCTTTAGAGTTTTGACGGAAGGTACGGCGCGAGAGTCTGTTGAAATAAAAAGTGTTTCTCGCCTTCCTCTCGATCATATTTTAATAATAATGATCTTGCAGCAGCCAGCGTCATCTCACAAGACCCTCCGGTACCGTGAATGTCATTTAAGTGACGTCTTGGTGAAGATTGATGATCACTAATTTTTAGGTCTATTTTTTTTAAAAGCCTGGCTCGAGATCGACTGACACACCCCCCGCGGTCGACTGGTAGCTCGCGATCGACGTAATGGGCACCCCTGCATTAAACAATGAAACAAGGTGTTCCAAAATAAATCAACTCAAGTTATGGAAAAAAATGCCAACATGGCACTGCCATATTTATTATTGAAGTCACCAAGTGCATTATTTTTTTAAACATGCCTCAAAACAGCAGCTTGGAAATTGAGACATGCTCTCCCTGAGAGAGCATGAGGAGGTTGAGGGTGTAGGGGGTAGCGGGGTGTATATTGTAGCATCCCGGAAGAGTTAGTGCTGCAAGGGAGCCTGGGTATTTGTTCTGTTGTGTTTATGTTGTGTTACAGTGCAGATGTTCTCCCAAAATGTGTTTGTCATTCTTGTTTGGTGTGGGTTCACAGCGTGGCGCATATTTGTAACAGTGTTAAAGTTGTTTATAAGGCCACCCTTAGTGTGACCTGTATGGCTGTTGACCAAGTATGGCTTGCCTTCACTTGTGTGTGTGAAAAGGCGTATATATTATGTGACTGGGCCGGCACGCAAAGACAGTGCCTTTAAGGCTTAATGGCGCTCTGCACTTCTCCCTACGTCTGTGTACACTGTGGCGTTTTAAAAGTCATGAATTTTACTTTTTGAAACAGATACCGATAATTTTGAAACTGATACCGATAATTTCCGATATTACATTTTAAAGCATTTATCGGCCGATAATATCGGCAGCCTGGTATTATCGGATATCTCTAATTATAATCAATAATTTTTCTTGGCTGACAAAATATTTTTGTGTATTTTTGGGCGGTTTAGCTCGGTTGGTAGAGTGGCCGTGCCAGCAACTTGAGGGTTGCAGGTTCGATTCCCGCTTCTGCCAACCTAGTCACTGCCGTTGTGTCCTTGGGCAAGACACTTTACCCACCTGCTCCCAGTGCCACCCATACTGGTTTGAATGTAACATAGATATTGGGTTTCACTATGTAAAGCGCTTTGAGTCACTAGAGAAAAAGCGCTATATAAATTTAATTTACTTCACTTCACTAATTATGATTGTGAAATGTCATTTGCACATAAAAGGCCTAATACTTAAAAAGTGGCTTACCCAGAGTTGACCTTGCTCCCTTCTGCAGTAGTAGTAAGCCACTTCAAGAGCACCTCAATTTAAGAGTGCCCCAACTTAAGAGTGTTTTGGGATAAGAACTGTCTTTCAGCAAATGGTTATGCTTTAAGTTGCAAGCCAAGATTTGAGAAATAAGCGTCCTCATCAGTAGTTGGCGTGTCAAATGTCACAGTGAACCCCATAACGTCTGACCAAAACATCTGCTCTTACTCGCTAACATTAGCTTATACATTGAGATGGATATAACATTTTTCCAACCGTGGGAAGGAATAAAATGAGTGTGAAGGAGACACATTTAAGTGTATTACTGCTGTTGTGCAACAAACTAAGGCAGAATGAGTCAATAACGTCAGCCAAGAATGTTAACATAATATCTGAACAACGGACATTTATACATAAAATTATGGAAAAGCTGCTGATGGTGTTTTTGATGGAGAATCAACTGGAAGGAGATACTGTACAAGTCTACTTTCCAAGGTAAATGTTGTACATTATTCTTACATTACCGTATTTTCAGGACTATAAGGGGCACTTGTACCCCTTATAGTTCGGGATGTCTTCTGTCACTCATTAGATTATATTAGATTAGATAGTACTTTATTTATTCCTTTAGGAGAGTTCCTTCAGGAAAATTAAAATTTTCAGCACAATCCCATTCAAGATCAGACAAAACATTACAGGGAGACAGAACAGGATCGCTGACGGATCTGCCGGCTTCCAGCGCCCCTTACAAAAAAGGTGAGATACGGGTAAAGAAGTGGGGGAAATAGGAGAAAAAAATAGAAGATTAAAATAAAATAAAATTAAATTAAAAAAAAAATCGCTGGTTTACGAGCAGACGAGCAAGTTCGGCGGCACACAATCACGGAGTACTTACAAGCAGACACAGTGTGTAAACAGAGAAGGGAGAATGTATGCATATTGGCCTAAAAACTAACTATAAAGGTGAAGTTATAACACTGAAATGGCCTCAGCAAGAGGTGATTTAAGACATGGCTAGCAAGCTAGCAGCTAAAGTCCAGCCGCAGTCAGCAGTGTTTTAGCTACTTCTAAATCACTAATCCTCACCTCCATGGCGACAAATAAAGTAAGTTTATTACAAGTATCATCCCTGCCGGACGAGAAAAAGCTAAACATGCTTCACTTCACACCCTAGCTCACCGATGTCAAAATGTAAACAAACGCCATGAGTGGATTGATACCCGACATCCACTGTGATGATACTAAGTACAGAAACATATCTAGTCGATACTACTATGATTACATCAATGTTTTTTGGCGTCACAACATCCTCTTTTGTTTTAAAAAACAATTATATTAAAGTTAAAGTACCAATGATTGTCACACACACACTAGGTGTGGTGAAATTTGTCCTCTGCATTTGACCCATCCCCTTGTTCAACCCCTGGGAGGTGAAGGGAGCAGTGGGCATCAGCAGTGGCGCGCCCGGGAATCATTTTGGTGATTTAACCCCCAATTCCAACCCTTGATGCTGAGTGCCATGCAGGGAGGTAATGAGTCCCATTTTTAGAGTCTTTGGTATGACTCGGCCGGGATTTGAACTCACGACCTACCGATCTCAGGCCGGACACTCTAACCCAGGGGTGCCCATTACGTCGATCGCGAGCTACCAGTCGACTCTTATTTTGTTAGCGCAGGCAGCATGAAGCAGGGCTTTTATTGTGAAGATAGGAAATGTGCAGTCGGCCTTTAGAGTTTTGACGGAAGGGACGGCGTGAAAGTCTGTTGAAATAAAAAGTGTTTCTCGCCTTCCTCTCTGTCATTTTTTCATAATAATGAACTGGCAGCAGCCAGCGTCATCTCACAAGACCCTCGGGTGCCGTGAATGTCAATCAAGCAAGCTACGGAATTTGCCGCCAATGTTTTTCTTGTAAAGTGTATGGAAGCTGGATGAATTAGATGCCAAAAACCAACCACTTTCATGTGGTATTGTACAGAAAGGACAACTTTTTTTCTCCTCCATTTGAAAATGTGGGCGTTATCATCATTACTGTCTGATTCCAATCAATGCAAGTCATCAGAATCAGGTAATACACCAACTTATATTCTTGTCTTTGTGAAAGAAAGACATCTATATGTGTTACACATGCTTGTATTATCATTAAACACATTTAACTTGTTTACAAAAATGTCTCTTTCATAAATAAATAAATATAAATGATATATAGAAATGAGGTAGATCCCCTCGAGTTGGTCAATTGAAAAGTAGCTCGCCTGCAGAAAAAGTGTGGGCACCCCTGCTCTAACCACTAGGCCACTGACTTATTATGAACTCAAGAAATATGTCCCTGGACACACAAAGACTTTGAATATGATCAATGTATGATCCTGTAACGACTTGGTATCGATTTATACCCAAATTTGTGATATCATCCAAAACTAATGTAAAGCATTCAAAAAACAACAGCTAACATACAATAAATGAGTATTACGTTTTAACAGAAGTGTAAATAGAACATGTTAAAAGAGAAATTAAGCAGATATTAACATTAAATGAACAAGTAGATTAATAATTCATTTTCTACAACTTGTCCTTAATAATGTTGACAAAATAATAGAATGGAAAAAGACACAATAAATTACTAAATTAGGGGCCTTTGTTTGATTACTTACTACTAAAAGACAAGTTGTCTTGTATCTTCACTACATATGTTTAATATACCATAAGATTTTTTGCTAAAATAAAGCCAATAATGCAATTTTTTGTGGTCCCCCTTTATTTAGAAAATTATCGAAAAGTACCGAAAAGCATCGAAATAATTTTGGTACCGGCACCAAAATGAACACAAAATTGGTACCTATATTGACTCCCTATTAGGACGGCATGACAAAGTTGGGAGGGTTCCTGGTTCGATCCCCACCTTCTACCAACCTAGTCATGTCCACTGTGTCCTCAAGCAAGACACTTCACCCTTGCTCCTGATGGGGCGTGGTTAGCGCCTTGCATGGCAGCTCCCCCCATCAGTGTGTGAATGTGTGTGTGATCGGGTGAATGTGGAAATAATGTCAAAGCACTTCGAGTACCTTGACGGTAGAAAAGCGCTATACAAGTATGAGTGTGAATGTTGTTTGTCTATCTGTGTTGGCCCTGCGATGAGGTGGCGACTTGTCCAGGGTGTACCCCGCCTTCCGCCCGATTGTAGCTGAGATAGGCGCCAGCGCCCCCCGCGACCCCAAAAGGGATTAAGCGGTAGAAAATGGATGGATGGATGGCATTTAGTACAGTGAATTGTTACTGTATCAGTTCGAATGTGATAGGAATCCATGCCTAACCATACTGTACTAAGGAAATACAGTATTCGTGTCCTCTTTACGATATTTCTATCAATGTGTCAGTCAAAAATCTAGACAAACATGCCCTTGACAGTAGTTGGTCAATAATGAACATTCAGGCGGCAATAACTACCACCCTGAGTGAGAGTGTGTATTTATGCATGCGCTTCTAGAGACGCTAGAGGCGGGGTTATTAACCATGCTCTCCTAAACCACTGTAAAATGTTTTGACATGAAAAATACATCTCAGAAGCAACCACACACTCCAGGAAAACACCAATTTACATCGTCGCTTGTTATTTATTTAGCACACCAAGCTCCTGAAGGGGTGTGTGTTGGTGTATGTGTGTGAGCGCGTTCCGTCCCGCTAGCTTCTTCTGAGGCACCTCTCTAACTACTCTGCATCGTCGGTGCCTTGGAGCTAAAAGTGACAAGCCGTCAATTGTGTTTCAATAAAAAAAATAAAAAAAACCTTCTCGTCGTCTTCCTGCCTCTGTCTTCCTTTTCTGTGATGTCGGTTTGATCAAAGAAGCCGCACTTTGGTAAAAATAGGAAGACACCATGCTGCTAAACAGACTGATGCACAACGGCCAGACTTTCTGCAAAAACGCTCCTCTTTTCTTTCCTTGGTCTGTCCATCTCTGTCTTTCTCATTATCTCCTTGGTGTCCTGTGCATGATTCCATGCTTCTCCGGCATAAATACAGCCAGCAGGTAAGTAATGCTTGCTGTTTTGTTGTTTTATAGAGAAGGAGACCACAGCTCGCAGGCTATATCGCCACTGTATAAAGGCTTTTGTCATATATTAGGGTTGTACGGTATACCGGTATTAGTATAGTACCGCAATACTAATGAAACCTTTTCAGTACTATACCGTCTCTGAAACGTACCGGTCCTGAACACCCCCACCCCCCCGCGTCGAAATCACATCGTGTCATTGCTGGTTTACGAGCGGACGAGCATGTTCAGCTGTGCACAATCATGGAATACTTACAAGCAGACACAGTTTGTAGACAGAAAAGGGAGAACGGACACATTTTGGCTTAAAAACTAACGATAAAGGTGAAGTTATAACACTGAAACGCCCTCAGGAAGAGGTGCTTTAAGATATGGCTAGCCAGCTGGCGGATAATGTCCATCCGCCGTCGGCAGTGTTTTAGCGACTTCTAAATCACTAACCCTGGTCTCCATGGCGTCAAATAAAGTAAGTTTCTTACAAGTATCATTCATCCCTGCAGGACGAGAAATAGCTAAACGTGCTTTACACACCGTAGCTCACCGGCGTCAAGATGTAAACAAACACCAGTGGTGGATCTACACCTAACATCCACTGTAATGATATCAAGTACAGGCACGTATCTAGTCGATACTACTATGAGTACGTCGATATTTTTTGGCATCACAACATCTTTCGTTTTTTTTTTCAAATATATATTATGTTTAGAAACTCAGGAAATATGTCCCTGGACACATGAGGACTTTGAATTTGACCAATGTGTGATCCTGTAACGACTTGGTATCGGATTGATACCCAAATTTGTGGTATAATCCAAAACTAATTTTAAGTATCAAACAACAGAAGAATAAGTGATTATAACTTTTTAACAGAAGTGTAGACAGAACATGTTAAAAGAGAAAGTAAGCAGTAAGTCAGTCTACCCCAGGGCAGCTGTGGCTACTGATGTAGCTTACCACCACCAGGTGTGAATGAATGTTGAGTCCCACTTCTCTGTGAGCGCTTTGAGTGTTTAGAAAAGCGCGATATAAATCTAAGTTATTTTTTTAAATGAACAAGTAGATTAATAATACATTTGACAAAATATTAGCATGATAAATTATATAATATGTTACCGCATATGTCAGCAGACTAATTAGGAGCCTTTGTTTGTTTACTTACTACTAAAAGACAAGTTGTTTAGTATGTTCACTATTTTATTTAAGGACTTAACTGCAATAAGAAACATGTCTAATGTGCCCTAAGATTTTTTTTTTTTTAAATAAAGCCAAAACTGCAATTTTTTTGTCGTCACCCTTTATTTATTTAGAAAAGTACCGAAAAGTATCGAAATAATTTTAGTAGCGGTGCCAAAATATTGGTATCGTTACAATATATATATGTATACATATATATATATATATATATATATATATATATATATATATATATATATATATATATATATACACACCACCAGGTGTGAATGAATGTTGAGTCCCACTTCTCTGTGAGCGCTTTGAGTGTTTAGAAAAGCGCGATATAAATCTAAGTTATTTTCTTAAATTAACAAGTAGATTAATAATACATTTCCTACCACTTCTCCTTAATAATGTTGACAAAATAATAGCATGATAAATGACACAATATGTTACCGCATACGTCAGCAGACTAATTAGGAGCCTCTGTTTGTTTACTTACTACTAAAAGACAAGTTGACTAGTACGTCCAGTATTTTATTTAAGGACTTAACTGCAATAAGAAACATGTCTAATGTACCCTAAGATTATTATTTTTTAAAATAAAGCCAGAACTGCAATTTTTTTGTTGTCACCCTTTATTTATTTAGAAAAGTACCGAAAAGTATCAAAATAATTTCAGTAGCGGTGCCAAAATATTGGTATCGTAACAACATACATACATACATATATATATATATATATATATATATATATATATATATACATATATATATATATATATATATATATATATATATATATATATATATATATATATATATATATATATATATATATATATATATATATATATATATATATATATATATACACCACCAGGTGTGAATGAATGTTGAGTCCCACTTCTCTGTGAGCGCTTTGAGTGTTTAGAAAAGCGCAATATAAATCTAAGTTATTTTTTTTAAATGAAAAAGTAGATTAATAATACATTTTCTATCCCTTCTCCTTAATAATGTTGACAAAATAAAAGCATGATAAATGACACAATATGTTACTGCATACGTCAGCAGACTAATTAGGAGCCTTTGTTTGTTTACTTACTACTAAAAGGCAAGTTGTCTAGTATGTTCACTATTTTATTTAAGTACTTAACTGCAATAAGAAACATATGTTTAATGTACCCTAAGATTTTTTTTTTTTTAAATAAAGCCAAAACTGCAATTTTTTGTCATCACCCTTTATTTATTTAGAAAAGTACCGAAAAGTATCAAAATAATTTTAGTAGCAGTCCCAAAATATTGGTATCGTTACAATAAATAAATATATATATATATATATATATATATATATATATATATATATATATATATATATATATATATATATATATATATATGGAGAGGAAATGGCTGGGAGGGGTGATACAATCTCCGAGCATACCCCCAGCAAGAAAGAATATGATGGAAAGCTGCCCCGTGCTTGTGTTTCATCTCATCTTAGCAGGTTCACCCCGCGGTGAGATTCCTCAAACGCACCTTCAGTCATCATCAACTGAGGGGGAGGCTCGAAGAGAAAGAGACGATGCAGAAAAACCGACCATGTAAGCAAGAAAGGCGAAGAAGGGACATACGCATGGCAGGTGGATCTCTCTGTGGCTAATTCTCGGGGTGTGGGAAAGCAGAGCACCTAACACGGCTTGGCCTGGTTTCTGTAATGAGTTTGATTCTTCTCTCTGCCTGCTAAGTCTCACTGGGGACCGAGGCTGCATAATAACATCCTCCACACGCACACACACACTGGTCTATGGGGAGCTAATTATTCTCACCTGTGTTAATTATTGCTGTAAGCCAATCAGTGGACTCTGTGCTAATTAGGCGGCGTTAGGTCTGATTAGTGTTTTGCAGCAGGCTCTCTCAAATTGTTATCCACCATACTAGTGCCCTCAGGCGAGAGAGGAGAACAGGTGGATGCTTGCCCTGCGTGCATATATGTGTGTGTGTGTGTGTGTGTGTGTGTGTGTGTGAGCTCATCTTTAATAATAAATAACTGAAGGACAGCGTAGATTCACAACAATGCACAAGTCAAATCAGTTACTTTTTGATTTGAAGCTGGGATAAACAAAGGAGTCGCAGTTAATTGGCCCTGGTTTGGGGGTCATGTCTTTTATCTGGACAAACAGCCCCCGTGCCCTTTAAGTTAATGAGGGATGATCCGGGATCACTTCTGTCACTAATAGCTGCTTTTGCCAGGATAACCTCAACCATTGATCCGCACATCACACATGCATTCCTTGTTGTGACCCTGGAGTCCTCGCCGGGTGTACGTGTCTTTGGCAGACAAACACACATTTGTCACACACACACAGGGAAAGAGGGAAACAGATATTTTTGACGGGCCGTCGCGATAAAAATGTATAAGTATGAGATATGTGGAATTTATGGGATAAAAAGTTATAAGTATGAGAGAAAAAGTCAGAACTATGCAATGAATTGTGAAATTATGAGATTAAAAAGTCATAATTCAGATAAAAAAAAGGAATGTTGAGATTAAAAATATCTAAATTGTGTAATGAAAAGTCAAAATTATGAGATGAAAGGTTGAAAATATGAGATGAAAAGTTATAATTATGAGATATTAAATTGAAATCATGAGATATTTAATTGAAATTATGAGATAAAATGTCATGATTATGAATTAGATAAAAAGTAGAATTTATGAGATGAAAAGTCATAATTGTGATCATATGTATTATATAAAAAGTAAAATCATGAGACAAAAGTAGAAAAAAAAATTAGTTAAAATGTTCTAATTGAGATCAAACCTTACTTATATGAAACTATATCCATCCATCCATTTTTTACCGCTTATTTCCTTTGTGGTCGCAGGGGGCGCTGGTCCCTATCTCAGCTACAATCGGGCGGAAGGCGGCGTACACCCTGGACAAGTCGCCACCTCATCGCAGTATGAAAATATAAATGAGGTTAAAAAAAACAAATGAAAACACCTTATTCAAACACAATGTGTCACGCCTGTAAGTTTATGTTTTGGTTTTGGTCAGGTTATGTTGAGTTTTTTTGGACATTTAAGCTATGTCTTGGCACTTCCTGGTTTGTTTTCGTCTCCATGCCAACTCATTACTTTTCACCTGTCATTTCACGTCCCTGTCCTCAGCCTCACACCTGTTTTCACTAATTATCATAGCTACTTAAGTCACTCTTTTTCTTGTCTTCATTCTGGGATCTTCACACACGCTACCCATGCTGCACCTCCTTCATGCCCTCGTCCATAGTTCCATGCCGTGTAAGTTTTTGTATTTATGCCATTGTGCTAGTTTTGTTCATAGTTCATTATTATTCATGCCAATCGAGCAAGTGTTTTTTTTTCATGTTTGTAGTTTGCAGCATTTATGCTAGTCTTTTGTTTGTTCATAGCAGAGTGTCTGTACCTCCTTGTGAGCACCCTTAATTTGTTTATTTTTTATTATAGTGTTTAAATAAACGATGTACTCACAGTCACGTCTCGCCCGTGCAAATCATTCTCTGCATCGAAGAAACAACTTAATTCCAAGCCAAGTTGTGACACAATGTTACTGTTCAAACTGTGTCTAATGCTACAGTGGCCACAAATAATAAATATACCTGTTAAATAAAACCTCTGCCTTGTTTTTGATGACTACTTGGGCCGACTACGCTGCTGTATTTTAACACTGGTGGTTACTTGGCGAGCCAAATGTCTGTTTTTTGGGGGTGTTTACCAAAATAAGACAAAGACGGAGGATAAAACCAAAAAAGTGGAGTGAAGTGGCGCAACTCTCCCAGCGGAAAAAAGAATGAGAATAAAACGGGGGGACGGGGACGGGAAAGGAGAGGAGGAAACCTTCCTTTTATGACACCATTGATTTTCTTTCAGATGCTTGAGCCTGTCACTACTGAACACTTGGTCCCAATTCCTCCTACACACACGCACACACACACACACACACACACACACACACACACACACACACACACACATACACTAGCACAAAATGTGTGCCCTGACCTCCACGTGTGCCTGCTGGTCCACACTGGGTCTAATGACACGGGGGCCTCCCACCGATCAATACTAAACTGTCACTCAGCTGGCAAGCCCACACACATAAACACATGACTATAAGACACAACACACACTTACACACATACACACACATAGAGTCGAGTACAGCGTTTGCACATTTGTGTATGCTGGAAGCGACATTTTCTACAACCTCAGCAGATGCCCTCTCCCACCCGCACAAACACACACAAAGTGGACTGAAGCCACATTTTCTCCCCTCAGCCATTTTTTTTGGCGCCCTGCTCTGCTCTCTCTCGCCACAAGCGTCAGGGCGCTGATGTAATATTGATGAGCGAGGATGGAGGCGCCATAAAAAAGTGATAGGTCCTTGCGATTGTGAATTACAAATCGTCATCGATTTAACGTCAATTACGGCGTACATGGAAATGCTCTCAGACAAATAAAGAGCTTTTGGACGAGGAGTGTGTTGGGGGGGGTTGCAGCAACCCGCCCTCTTGACTAACCGATTCCACATCATTCACTGCCATCCAGTCCTGTGCCTTTTCTTCTTTTCCTCCTCCTCAACAGTCTCAAGCACCCCCCACCCCCACCCCCAGCCTCCCGCGGCCCTCCTCACACATCTCAAGTGGCACTTAGAACACCAGACTGGGGCTTGAGCCAAACCGTCCTCCCTTACATAGCGCTTCAGTGTTTTTATCCCTCACAGGCAACAAGAAAACTTTGGTCTCAAGTAGGGTTGTACGGTATACCGGTATTAGTATAGTACCGCCATACTAATGAATCATAGAGCTCATACCAATGATCTGTTCATAAAGACACCTTTTCTTAAACAACATGATATAATCCAATACAGTATCCTTCAAGTTATGTTTACGGCAAAGGGCTCTAAATGCAAAAATACAGTCTGTTTTCACTCAGAAATGGTCCACATGAACTCAGGGGTGTCCTGAAATTCAAACATAACATAGTAAATTCCACATTCTTGCGGGACAATGTGAACGGGGGAAATTAAAATGTCTTCTAGCCTAAGAGTGTTCAACCTTGCGGTAAAAAATGTGTTGGGAAACTATCAAAAACCTGACTAGTTGTTTGGACTATCTCAACTGTGGGCCACAGGTGCAAAAGAACTCACTGTGGAATAAAGGACATAACACACCAGACAAGGCTTCAGAAGACGAAAGAAACCCAGGCAAGATGGAGCTAATCTCATGGTCGCTCAATGCTATTAACAAAGTGTTTTCCATCATGTTATTCTTGTTCAGAAATTGTCATGTATCCATCAAATCTGCTGTTGAAACTTGGACTATATAACCAACATATAAGTTCATTTTTAAATAAGGGGCGGCACATGGATAAGCATTCTTGCTTTTTTTCCGTATCCCTTTTCGGCGGGTGCCGTTGCATGTCTGTCAAATTACAAAGAGTGATGAAGTGTCTGCCGTCATACATACATTCATTCATTCATTCATTTTCGGTACTATTCCGCCTCCGAAAAGTACCGGCCAATGTATGATCCTGTAACTACTTGGTATCGGATTGATACCAAATTCGTGGTGTCATCCAAAACTAATGTAAAGTATCAAACAACAGAAGGGGCGGTATAGCTCGGTTGGTAGAGTGGCTGTGCCAGCAACTTGAGGGTTGCAGGTTCGATTCCCGCTTCCGCCACCCTAGTCACTGCCGTTGTGTCCTTGGGCAAGACACTTTACCCACGTGCTCCCAGTGCCACCCACACTGGTTTAAATGTAACTTAGATATTGGGTTTCACTATGTAAAGCGCTTTGAGTCACTAGAGAAAAGCGCTATATAAATATAATTCACTAATTCACAAAGAATAAGTGATTATTACATTTCAACATAAGGTGTAGCTAGAACATGTTAAGAGAGAAAGTAAGCAGATATTAACAGTAAATGAACAAGTAGATTAACAACTCATTTTCTACCACTTTTGTTGACAAAATAATAGAAGTGCATATGTCAGCAACTAAATTAGGAGCTTTTGTTTTCTTACTCATAAAAGACTTGTATGTTCACTATTTTATTTAGAGTCAAACTTGCCATAAGAAACATGTTTATTGTACCGTAAGATTTTTTTTTTGTTAAAACAAAGCCAATTTCGCAATTTTTTGTGGTCCCCTTTATTTAGAAAAGTACCAAAAAGTATCGAAATAATTTTGGTACCGGTAACAAAATATTGGTATTTGGACAATGATTGATTGAGTGAAACTTTTATTAGTAGATTGCACAGTTCAGTACATATTCCGTACAAATGACCACTAAATGGTAACGCCCAAATACGTTTTTCAACTAGTTTAAGTCGGGGTCCACCTTAATCAACTCATGGTACTCTCAAGTGAATATCTTGGCAAAGGGGACCCACGAAGAAATCCGCAAAAGTGAGGAAAACCATGGGTGAGAACGTTTGTGAAATCGCTAATTATAGCACACGAGAGGGCAGAGGCAGGCTAATTCACCATTAAGGCCGTTTGGTGTTTATTAAACTTTTATTAGCAATCACTCTGATAACGCCGTGTTTGTTTCCCAGGGCGCGTGTGATTATACTGTTGTACCTTTCTGTCCCCTTGTAATGGCTCCTGCCGAGAGTGTGTGTCCATTTGTGTTTGTGTGTGTGTGTGTGTGTGTGTGTGTCTTGGAGCATGTGGAGCAGTGTTTTCCATTTCTCATTAGAGTGGCACAGACTCCTGCTGCAGGGTCAATGCACGGGGAGAGGGCTTGTGTGTGTGTGTGTGTGTGTGTACGTGTGTGTATGAGGGGGAGCGGGGTGGTAATGAGCGCAGGAACATAATACTACGGCGTCCATTAATGCTCTGAGGCAGTGACATTAGGCATACTTAACTAATAGAGCCGGTCTCTGCAATTACCCACTGTTATCTCTGCAGCTTTACAGGGGGAACCGGCTTTAATAAATGTTTGTAGTAATGTGATAAATGCCAGCTTTGCTCATTTGTAATCAACACTACAGGACTGTGAGGGGGATCTAATTGTTTTCCTTTGGATTCGGAGTCTTGCGAGGAGGGGGAAACAGCAGAGTATTTTCCTACAGGTACATCTCCCTCGCCATGCATGCCTGTTCTCGCCATGTCTCCGTCTGAGCTCTCAGTGGGCGACTGTTACAACCGTCCTCCTGTCAAACGGAGAGAAGCTGCAGTCACGTCTTCTTTTTCTCCGCTCCCTTTCATCCCCGCTCGTATCAGAGGCGCGGCCGTGATTGTTGGTGTAAACATCTTGTCACATAGTAATGCCGGCGCCATGACAGTAGAGAGACACGCTTCATTAACAGCAATGCTTGCAAGTTTGTCTCTGTTTTTGAATGTGGGAGGATCTTCAGTTTTGTTGCTAAAGTATCCCAGATTATATGAGGCTTTGTTCATCGAGAGTCATTGTTTACGACGACGCTACATGTGATATTTTCGACCTATTCATGATTGAGAATTATTGTGAGTCATAAAAGTGATAAAAAGTCACTCTGTCATTAAAGGAGAAAAGAGTAGGTTTGTACGGTATATCGGTATTAGTATAGAACCGCAATACTAATGAATCATATTCGGTGCTATACTGCCACTGAAAAGTACCAGTCCACCCCCAGCCCCAGTCGGCAGTGATTTAGTAACTTCTAAATCACTAATCCTCGCCTCCGTGGGGAGGATAAAAGTAAGTTTCTTACAAGTATCATCCCTGCAGGACGAGGAATAGTTAAAAGTGCTTTACTACATACCGTAGCTCACCGGCGTCAAAATGTAAACAAACGCCATGGGTGCATCTACACCTAACATCCACTGTAATGATACCAAGTACAGTAGCGTATCTAGTCGATACTACTATAATTACGTCTGTATTTTTTGGGGCATCACAACATCTTCTTTCGTTTTTTTAAAATGTATATTATGTTTATCCATCCATCCATCCATTTCCTACCGCATATTCCCTTTTGGGGTCGCTGGCGACTATCTCAGCTACAATCGGGCGGAAGGCGGGGTACACCCTGGACAAGTCGCCACCTCACCGCAGGGCCAACACAGATAGACAGACAACATTCACACTCACATTCACACACTAGGGCCAATTTAGTGTTGCCAATCAACCTATCCCCAGGTGCATGTTTTTGGAAGTGGGAGGAAGCCGGAGTACCCGGAGGGAACCCACGCATTCACGGGGAGAACATACAAAGTTCCCGAGCCTGGATTTGAACCCAGGACTACAGGAACTTCGTATTGTGAGGCAGACGCACTAACCCCTCTGCCACCGTGAAGCCCATATTATGTTTATAAACTCAGGAAATATGTCCCTGGACACATACATGAGGACTTTGAATATTATGTTTATAAACTCAGGAAATATGTCCCTGGACACATGAGGACTTTGAATATGACCAATGTATGATCCTTTAATGACTTGGTATCGGATCAATACCCAAATTTGTGGTATCATCCAAAATTAATGTAAAGTATCAAACAACAGAAGAATAAATGATTATTAAATTTTAACAGAGGTGTAGATAGAACAGGCTCAAAGCGAAAGTAAGCAGACATTAACGGTAAATGAACAAGTAGATTAATAATTCATTTTCTACCACTTTTGACAAAATTATAGAATGGAAAGTGACAATATGTTCCTGCATATGTCAGCAGCTAAATTAGGAGCCTTTGTTTGCTTACTTACTACTAAAAGACAAGTTTTCTTGTATGGTCACCATTTTATTTAAGAACAAAGTATCAAAATAATTTTGGTACCGATACCGGTACCAAAATATTGGAATCGGGACAACACTAGAAAAGAGTGGCAATTAGCACAAATTGATTAACGTGGAGGGCTTCACGGTGGAAGAGGGGTTAGTGCATCTGCCTCACAATACGAAGTTCCTGCAATCCTGGGTTCAAATTCAGGCTCGGGATCTTTCTATGTGGAGTTTGCATGTTCTCCCCGTGAATGCGTGGGATCCCTCCGGGTACTCCGGCTTCCTCCCACTTCCAAAGACATGCACCTGGAGATAGGTTGATTGGCAACACTAAATTGGCCCTAGTGTGTGAATGTGAGTGTGAATGTTGTCTGTCTATCTGTGTTGGCCCTGCGACGAGGTGGAGACTTGTCCAGGGTGTACTCCGCTTTTAACCAGCGCCCCCCGCCCCCCCCAAAAAAAGGGAATAAGCGGTAGAAAATGGATGGATGATTAACGTGGACCCCGACTTAAACAAGTTGAAAAACTTATTCGGGTGTTACCATTAAGTGGTCAATTGTACGGAATATGTACTGAACTGTGCAATCTACTAATAAAAGTATCAATCAATCAATCAAAAATCTAGTGATCCTTGTCAGATTGACAGGTCTGGAGCAGATATCACACAACATCTTCCTTGCACTTGGTGAATTACCTAATTTTTCAACACAGCTTTTTACACCTGTACGGACTATCAAAATTGCAAGAGTCGAGCAAACTATGACTCATTTGCTGCTGGATGGGTTTGTGAAGTCTGTGTTTGTTTGTATGTATTTATACCAAGTGGATATTATGCTGTCAAGACTAGAGTAATGCTCTCTCAAATGATCCGACCCAAGTTCGACAGCCTGGATAATCACGGCTCACCAGTTTAAGGTCATCTCAGCACACTGTAACTGTAAGGCAGGATTGGGAGAATACTGTTCTCGAGGCATTTCACTTGTGTTTTATGTGGAAGTGACAGTTTGGATGACAGAAGTGAGGTCAGTATACATTGTCAGTTCCATTCCATTCCATTACTTTATTTAACAAGGTAAAGACTTATTGAATTTAAAATCTCTTTTTCAAAAACGACCTGACAAAGAGGTTGGCACAAGCAAATTTACAATAATAATTACAAGACAATGCAACAGAGCAACAGCAGTCATACCTCAACAGGTCAATAAGGTTGTAAAACGATTAAGTAATAATTCAATTTAAAATTTTGTCCATAGCTTCACGACCTTTTAAAATGGTCTGAAACTCCCCCAAAGTGATCAATTCTGGTAGCTTCAGATCTTTCTGGATGTCATTCCATGACCAGGGAGCAGCATAACTGAAGGTTTTTTACCAAGTTCTGTGTTGGCTCTAGGAACCAACATGTGGAGGATATCCTTTGAGCGTAGGCTGTAATGACTTGAGTCACTACACACAAAGGAACACAGAAAGGTGGAGGCAAGTCCAGGAAGACATTTATTTATAAAAACTATCCATCGAGAAAGTCTTCGGGCACTTAAAGATGGACAGTTTGCCTTTGCATACAAAGTGCAGTGGTGGACAAGATTTCCACAACCAGTAATAAAACGTAAGGCACAGTTTCTAGTTTTTTTTAAAAAGGGCCAAGTGGATCGGTACAACTACTATCAAAATTCTTCGACTGGAATTGGGGGTTAAATCACCATAAATGATTCCCGGGCGCGGCACCGCCCACTGCTCCCCTCACCTCCCAGGGGGTGATCAAGGGTAATGGGTCAAATGCAGAGAATAATTTCGCCACAATCTAGTATGTGTGTGACAATCATTGGTACTTTAACTTAACTTTAATTAAATAATCAATATTGTGAATAATCCAAGAGCTAAACTGATTGTAACCATTTTGATATGGAAACGATAAAAATGGTTATTGAAGAGATTTCAGAACCTTTAACATATATCAGCAACTTATCATTCTAAACAGGCAAATTCCCAGACAAAATTAAAATAGTAAAAGTCTCAGTTTCTCTACTTCCACAATTTTCTAAAATTATTGAAAAACTGTTTAACCATAGATTGGGCAAATTCATAAATAAAAATGAAACACTCACAGATAACCAATACGGATCCAGTGCTAACATTTCAACATCGATGTAATTGATCGAAATAACGGAAGAGATCACTAATAACAAAAAATGTACTGCTGCAGTGTTTATGGATTCAACAAAAGCATTTGACACAATCAATCATAGTATCTTAAGCAAAAAAATAGAACAGTAGTGTCTCAGGGAGTTGGTCTTGAACTGGGTAAGAAGCAAATTAACCAACAGGAAACAATATGTGAAAATAGTAGGAGAAATGTCTATGGAGCTGAAAATATCTTGTGGCATACCCCAGGGATCAATACTATGACCAATATTGTTCAATCTTTATATAAACGGTATTTGTGCGATTAAAAAGGAATTAAAGTTAATATTATCTACTGACAATACAACAGTGTATTGTTCAGGAGAGAACATCCATCCATCCATTTTCTACCGCTTGTCCCGTTGGGGGTATCGGGGGTTGCTGGAAACTATCTCAGCTGCACATGGGCGGAAGGCGGTGTACACCCTGGACAAGTCTCCACCTCATCACAGTTAAGAGAGAACACACAGAAGCTAATACAAATAATAACAGAAGAAATTAAAAAATAAAAAGATGGATTGATAAAAACAGACTTATCTTTAAACCTCAGTAAAACAAAAATAATGTTATTCGGTAACAGTAGAAGGGAAAGTCAAACACAAATACAAATAGATGGAGTAGTACATAGTAGTGTAATAATAGATGATTGCGATGAGGTGGCGACTTGTCTAGAGCAGTGGTTCTCAACATTTTTTCAGTGATGTACCCCCCTGTGAACATTTTTTTAATCCAAGTACCCCCTAATCAGAGCAAAGCATTTTTGGTTGAAAAAAAGAGATAAAGAAGTAAAATACAGCACTAATTCTATACAGTGCAAAATATTGCTCATTTGTAGTGGTCTTTCTTGAACCATTTGGAAAAAAAAGATATAAAAATAATTAAAAACTTGTTGAAAAATAAACAAGGGATTCAATTATAAATATTTCTACACATAGAAGTAATCATCAACTTAAAGTGCCCTCTTTGGGGATTGTAATAGAAATCCATCCATCTTCACAAAAGAAGACATCTTTAACATCAATATTTACAGAACATGTCCACAAAAAAATCTGTCAACACTGAATATTGCATTGTTGAATTTCTTTTCACAGTGTATGAACTTACATTCATATTTTGTTGAGGTATTATTCAATAAATTTATTTATAAAGGATATTTGAATTGTTGCTATTTTTAGAATATTTAAAAAAATCTCACGTACCCCTTGGCATACCTTCAAGTACCCCCAGGGGTACACGTACCCCCAATTGAGAAGCACTGGTCTAAGGAGTACCCCACCTTTCACCCGAGTGCAGCTGGGATAGGCTCCCGGCCTCCTGCGACCCCGAGAGGGACAAGCGCTAGAAAATGGTTGGATGGATGTATAATAGATGATATAATGAACTGGAAATCTCAGGTAAAAAATATACAAAATAAAGTAGCAAAAAACTCGTCAAAAATTAATAAGGCAAAATATGTTCTGAACCAAAAATTACTCCATACTCTCTACTGCTCGCAAGTGTTACCATATCTCAGTTATTGTGCAATAGTTCAGAACCAATATATTTTTGGGCTATGGGAGATAATAGCTCATCCAAACCAAACAAGCTGCACATTTTGTTTTTAAGTTTGTTAAGAAAATACACTGTTTTTCCAGCATGAATCTCCAATGGAAAAGCAGCTATCATCAACTTTCGTGTGTTTTGTTCTTTGTATCCAAAACACAAAGGAAGTTCATTGTTGATGCTCTTGGACTAAAAATAAAACAATGGAGGTTCTTGCATTTCCGTGGACACTCGCACGATAAAATCAGCCTATATCGGCACTTAATTCTTTATAAATTTGCCTGCTCGCATGCACGCTGACTTTTTTCTGCGCCTTCTGTACTAGCGAAGACAATAGTCAGAGGAAAAGAGCGAGGGGAGTGGTGCATCAGGAGCAAAAGAGACAGGAGAACGCTGCACGGTTAATTGTTTTCCAAAAAAAGGTTGCGCAGGTCTCTGTGTTTGAACTGAATGTCACCTCATGTAAATCAAGGCCCCTATGCGGCAGAAGCCAATAACCGGGATAATTAGCGTTGATTCACCCCTGTGCCACACTCAGGCATGGAGGAAGAGACAAGTAAGCGTGTTCAAAAGCGGGAAGACTCCATGTGATTAACCAAAAAAAAAAAAAAAAAGGGAGTTATGAGTGGGAGGACCAAAGAAAAACACCTCGTCAAGAGGGGCAGAGAGAGAAGTCGAGGATAGCAGTCAGCGAGACGAACACAAGGAGGAGCGAACGCTCCTCTCAGCGAGGTCAAGTCGCTCAGCAAACAAACAAACAAGCGCAGACACAAAAGGGCTGAGACGTGTAAAACAACAAAGTGTCTCAGTCGATTGCCTACGCCTTACTTTGTCTCCCCCCATCACTTACATAAACACAAACAAAGGCCTTTAAATTCATGCTCGGCTGTTTGAAGTGAAGCACTGACATGCGCTCGCTCTCATTTGTCATTGATTAATGCAAAGAATTATTAAAGGGCGTTAGAATGTATGTCATTGCTCTGTCGACCATAATTGTCTGCTGACTGACGTGCCAGCTTTGGGTTTTAATTATATCCCCTGATGGTGTGTTTATTGTATTTTAACATTGCAGCTCGTAATAGTCCAGCTCAATGTCAGAAAACTCAGATATGGAAAAACAGATACAAAAAGATTCAACTGGAAGATATGAATCTGTTTTTTATAAGAGAACAGACACCACAAATATAATTTCTATACACGAGGGGTGTCAAAAATAAATTGTGTGATTAACCACAGAAAATATTGCACTAATTGCAACCAAACAGTCCAGTTGGGATCGATTAAATACCCTAGGATTATTTATGTACAGTACAGGCCAAAGAGTTTGGACACACCTTCACATTCAATGCGTTTTCTTTATTTTCATGACTATTTACATTGTAGATTGTCACTGAAGGCATCAAAACTATGAATGAACACATGTGGAGTTATGTACTTAACAAAAAAAGGTGAAATAATGGGAACATATTTTATATGTAAATATAACACGTACGTAGGATTAACCGAAGGAGCATTTAAAACCAGATGGAATAATCACAAGGCCTCCTTTAGAAACCAGACTTTGCGGAATTCTACAGAACTCAGCAAGCACATTTGGAACCTCAAAGACAATGATGTTGAATATTCAATAACATGGCAAATTCTTGCATCCAGCACACCTTACAACAGTGGTAATAAAAGATGCAACCTATGCTTAAAAGAGAAACTGTTTATTATATATCATCCAGATCTATCATCCCTCAACAAGCGTGGTGAAATAATTTCAACATGCCGCCACAGACGGAAACACCTCCTAGGTAACACATGAGCCAATCACCACACCCCTACGCCTGCCTGTACCCACCCACTCTGTGCCCTATATACACCATTGTATGTGAATGCTTCCATTAAAATCTCCTGATGATTGAGGGAACCCCTCATGAAACAGTTCTGTAGAGATGAAGTAGTCTTGTGATTTTTTCCCACACCTACATACATATATATATATTGTATATATATACATATATATACATATATATATATATATATACTTATATATATATATATATATAAATATATATATATTTATATATATATATATATATATATATACACACACACACACATATACATATGTATACACACACACATTATATATATATATATATATATATACACACACACACACACACACACACACACACACATATATACATATGTATACACACACACACACATATATACACATATATATACATATACATATACACATATATATATATATATATATATATATATATATATATATATATATATATATATATATATATATATATATATACAAAAACCTGCTCAGTGGCCTTGTGGTTAGAGTGTCCGCCCGGAGATCGGTAGGTCGTGAGTTCAAACACCCGCTGAGTCATACCAAAGACTATAAAAATGGGACCCATTGCCTCCCTGCTTGGCACTCAGCATCAAGGGTTGGAACTGGGGGTTAAATCACCAAACCGCTGCTGCTCATTGCTCCCCTCCCCTCACCAGGGGGTGCAACAATGGGATGGGTCAAATGCAGTGTGTAATTCCACCACACTTGGTGTGTGTGACTATCAGTGGTATTTTAACTTCAACTTATATTGTAGTTTCTTCAATATAGCCACCCTTTGGTCTGATTACTGCTTTGCACACTCTTGGTATTCTCTCGATGAGCTTCAAGCACACCAGTCAAGTGAAAACCATTTCGGGTTAAAGATCATCGAGAGAATGCCAAGAGTGCCAAAAAGTAATCAGGGCAAAGGGTGGCTATTTTGAAGAAACTAGAATATAAAACGTGTTTTCAGTTATTTCACTTTTTTTTTGTTAAAGGCCTACTGAAATGAGATTTTCTTATTTAAACAGGTCCATTCTATGT
Source organism: Nerophis ophidion (assembly GCF_033978795.1). Lineage (NCBI taxonomy): Eukaryota > Metazoa > Chordata > Actinopteri > Syngnathiformes > Syngnathidae > Nerophis > Nerophis ophidion. The sequence goes on along the minus strand of NC_084615.1, from coordinate 68,272,603 downwards.
GTCATACTTAATCATTTTACAATATTGCCATATTTTTGCTGAAAGGATTTAGTAGAAAACATCGACGATAAAGTTCGCAACTTTTGGTCGCTAATAAGAAAGCCTTGCCTGTACCGGAAGTAGCAGACGATGTGCGCGTGACGTCACCGGTGTGAGAGCTCCTCACGTCCTCACATTGTTTATAATGTGAGCCGCCAGCAGTAAGAGCAATTCGGACCGAGAAAGTGACAATTTCCCCATTAATTTGAGTGAGAATGAAAGATTCGTGGATGAGGAACGTTAGAGTGAAGCACTGAAAAAAAAAAAAAAAAGAAAAGAAAAGGCGACGGCTGCAGTGGGAGCATTTTAGACGTAATTAGACACATTTACTAGGATAATTCTGGAAAATCCCTTATCTGCTTATTGTGTTAATAGTATTTTAGTGAGATTATCAAGTCATACCTGAAAGTCGGATGGCTGCGGTGAACGCCAGTGTCTCTGAGAGAAGCCGAGGAGCCAAGATCATAGCTGCCTTTTTGAACTGCAGGATGAGGTCGCGTAATCCACTCAAGTCTCCGGTAAGAGATAAATGATAAATGTGTTGTACTTGTATAGCGCTTTTCTACCTTCAAGGTACTCAAAGCGCTTTAACAGTACTTCCACATTTACCCATTCACACACACATTCACACACTGATGGAGGGAGATGCCATGTAAGGCGCCAACCAGCACCCATCAGGAGCAAGGGTGAAGTGTCTTGCTCAGGACACAACGGACGTGACGAGGTTGGTACTAGGTGGGGATTGAACCAGGGACCCTCGGGTTGCACACGGCCACTCTCCCACTACGCCACGCTGCCCCGACTTAATATCACAATTTTCCCATCCAAAAACGTACTGGTTGACGTAGAGAAACATGTTCGCTTGACAGCTCTGTGTTAAAGCTTCACAACAAACAAAGAAACACCGGCTGTGTTTCGGTGCTAAGGGCAGCTGCAATCCAACGTTTTCCACGAACAGCATTCTTATTTGACTTCTCCATTAATAATTGAACAAATAGCAAAAGAGTCAACAACACAGATGCCCAAAATACTGTGTAATCGCGCGATGAAAAGAGACGACTTTTAGCCGTAAGTCGTGCTGGGCTAAAATGTCCCCTCCAACAAATAACGTCACAAACACGCGTCATCATTCCGCGACGTTTTCAACAGGAAACTTAAATTTAAAATTGTAATTTAGTAAACTAAACCGGCCGTATTGGCATGTGTTGCAATGTTAAGATTTCATCATTGATATAAAGAAACTATCAGACTGCGTGGTCGGTAGTAGTGGGTTTCAGTAGGCCTTTAAGTACATAACTCCACATGTTTTCATTCATAATTCTGATGCTTTCAGTGACAATCTACAATGTAAATAGTCATGAGAATAAAGAAAACACATTGAATGAGAGAGTGTGTCCAAACTTTTGGCCTGTACTGTATATACACAGATTATTTGCACAAATCATTTTGGCCGCACATGCTCCTTTACCAAAGCTGATGGTTGTCGGTGTACGGTTAGTGACCAGGTCAATGCATACATCAGTGCAAGGATGAGTGAGGACACTAACTTGTGCACAGACTGGCAAATTTAATTTAAATAAAACTGTTACCCAATTTTAAACAAACTATGGGTTGGATTTATATAGCACTTTTCTAGACACTCAGAGAACTCACATAGAACCGAGTAGCCATCATTCAGTAAGCTACATTTGTAGCCCCAGTTGGCCTGGAGTAGACTTACGAAAGCCTGGCTGCCAATCTGTGCCTCTCCAACCACTACCAAACATGTATTCACATTCATACACCGATGTGAGCGGCACTGGGAGCGAGGCGGGTGAAATGTCTTACCCAAGGACACAACGGCCATGACTAGGATGGCAGGAGCTGGAAAAGTTACTGGCCATATGACACCCTGTCCCACATAAACGACGCGCATTCAATCAAAACAATGAAAAAATGTTCATGTGACATTCTGACAATAACTTTTAATGTGGGTCAAAATATGGGTTGATTTTAGTGAGTAATAATCTGTGATTAATTACGATTAATCCAAATTCAGAAGTGTAATTCATCTGATTAAAAACCGTAATCATTCTTCTGGATCTGCATCCCGGGAGCTTTTTGGCAATGGAGACCAGCTGCTGGGTCTCTGCCACACCAGAGTCAGTTTGTAGAGACTGCAGGAGATGTGGATCAAGCAACAGGGCTGCGGAGCTAGCGCTAAGACGAACAAGCTTCACAGTGTCTTGGCTGAATGAGCAGGTATCGGACACGTCGGTCTTCTTGGACGTATCCTCCCTCATCCATTCAGACTGGACACTGGCCGAGAGTTGGTGGGCGGCCGAGGGTGGAGTGGCTCTCTTGGTTGCTTTGTTGGGTCTGCTCCTGTCTCTGGCCATGCTCCCTCCGCCCCAGCCAACAATGACGTGGCACACCGCAGAGGCCACCACAGTGTTTGTTTTTTTGTTGTTGTTTTACTTTTGTGGCTGTGTATGTTAGTGGCTGGTTGCATCAGCTCTGCTCTTTTAATGTCTTTAATGTCCTTTTGTCTTTTTTCCTCTTACGCACGGTTTATGTGTGCTATTACTATGTTTTTTTTTTCCATTGGCCTCAGTCCGGACCCCCTCTTACACAGGCTTACACTGTTTTTTTTTCCTCATCACCCCCTCCCCCTTTCCCAATGTTTACCTGTTTCTCACCTTTTTTGTAAAGGCCGCTGGAAGTTGGCACACCTGTCTGTCTCCCTGTAATGTTTGTGTTACACCCAGGAAATCATGTTTTGTTTTGGTCATGTTATGTTTTGTTTTTTGGACATTTAGTTCTTGCTTTTGCACTTCCTTGTTTTCTTTGTTTCCATAGCAACTCATTAATTTTCACCTGGTCCTCATGTCACAACCCTGTCCTCAGCCCTCACACCTGTTTGTAATGATCATAGTTATTATTTAAACCACAGTTACCTGGTAGTCAGTCTGGCAACTTCACATTCCCCACACATCCCGTATTACTCAACTCCTTTCATGCCAAAGACCATGCTGTTCATTTTGTCCACGCCACGTAAGTTTTGTTATTCATGCCACAGTGCAAGTGTTTTTGTTTCATGTTTATAGTTTGTACCCTTCATGCTAGTCATTTGTTTTTCATTAGTCAAGTTTGTTCTCCGCCATTGTGCGCGCCATTTGTTTGCCTTTGGTAGTTTGTTTGTGTAGTAATAAATCAAAAATGTACTTAGAGTACATTCACGTCTCGCTCGTGCCAATTTCCCTTTGCATCGGAGAAACAAACTATCCCATAGTTCAAGTCATAGTCCAAGTGTGACAGTTGGTCTGCTCTTGAATGGGAATGTGCTGAAAATCTTAATTTCCCCTCAGGGAATTTAAAGTATTTTTGATTCTAATTCTGATTTAACAACACTAGTAAATACACAGTGTTGTTTAGTCCCACCCACTCAACACTATTATCAGTCTCCATATAGTCCCCCGTCTCCACTTCCAGCCCCCCCCCGCCTCCCCTTCTCCCCTGCTGTGCAGGTCTTCCTTCAATTGTGGCGTGTGAAACTGAGAACGCCGCTCACCTCGCCCTGGCCAGCTATCCATTCTTCCTGAACAGATTGATGGAAAACAATCATCAGACTATACATTGCACTCGGGCACAGCGGGTCAACCGAGCGCTCATCCTGGACACCTGGACTTACATCCTGGGCTACGACGCTGAGGTAAAGCCGGCAGTTGAGGGGCTCGGATGGAGACTGGCTGGTAGGAAGTGAGACGCCAGTTTGCGGGGGGCGGGAGGGAGAGGGGTTATTGAGCTGGCATGAGGCGTGCTGTCTGTGTTCTCACTTAGCAGGAGTAAACAATGCATCATTTGGGGCCTGAGATCAGGGCGTGCGAGGCTGCCGGTGTTACTTTTTCTATTAAGGCCCGCAAACAGACAGCCGTGTAACACATCGGCCGTGAGAGCGCACTTAAGCCGCGCTCAGACTGTCCACAGGCATCAGCGCAGTGAGAAAACAAAGCCTCTCTCTAACACACACACGCTCACACACACACAGACAAATGTATAGCATTGCACCGAGAGGCACACGCTTGTGCTCTTCACGCCTCATTTGAAAAGCAAATTGAGCGCATCTTCCAGGGCATGGACTAAGTCCTGGAAAATGTTACTCTTTCATCACTTGCAGCGCACACACACACACACACACACACACACACACACACACACGCGCACACACACACACACACACATGAGGCCTTTTCTTAGCAAATATATCTTTATTCCATTCTTTCTCTATCCCCCGGTCTGCAATTTCCACACTAAAAATGTCTACCCATTTGGAGCGAACCCTGTCATTCCGGGACTGAAGAAACACTGGCACCAAGCAGAGCCAGGTCAAGCAATAATGACCAAGCAGTTTGGAGCTGACAAGTCAGCTGCCGGCTTGCCAGTTTGGGTGTTATGACATTTGTAAATTGCCTTTTACAAGGACTAATAAAGTGTTTGTTACCTGCATTCAGCTACGGGGCGTCTGTTTTACTCACAACAACGCAATGAAACACATGCACATTCTTTTCAAAAATGTATAAATGTCTCCCATTGTTTCCTTCCCGCCAAGTAAATTTCATATTCGGAAAGACTAAACCACCAACGCGATGTTGTGTGTTTTCTTTTCCCTTTGCAAGTAAAAGTGCAGCAGTTTTTGGGGGTTACAGCGCCGCACCGAGAGAGGGAGAAGAAAAAAGAGGTAGCCCTGTTTTAGAGGCTCCTCGACCTCCAAACTCACTGCTGTCAATCATGCGAGCCCGTCCGTCCCCTGGGGCCGCGCTTTCTTCCAACCCTGAGGGGGGAAACCACTGCAGGGAAGAAAGAACACCGCCAAACAGATGCAGGGAACTGCAGGTCAAAACGTATTTGTGTATATGTGTGTGTTTGTAGTCATGGCTGTGGATTTTTGTGTGTGTGTGTGTGTGTGTGCGTGCGTGCGTGCGTGTGCTTGGCTCTACACATATTTGGAAATGAGTTTATCTGGGGGTGAGAGCGATGTGTGTGTGTATTCTTATAAGAGCAGCCAGCACCTGAGGGAGGGGAATTCTGCATATCGATGAGCCAGTAACTCTTGGCCGTAAGCCCTCCACAACCACAAGTAGCATGTAGCTTCACAATGCCTCGCTAACTGCTAGTGCATTTGACCCCGCCAAATCTGCAAAAACTACAAGTGCGAACCTTAGTTAGCCAGAGTCAAGCTAAAAAATAGCATCGCCAACGGCAGCCATTTCTTCACAGGTGCAAGCCGGGTCACAAGACTTTGTTTTCTTATAAAGGCAACAAGTGACGGATTTGTGTGACGGTTTTGACAAAGCCAATGAACATCAGCACACGTGTGACAACTGTATGTACACTGAGGGCCTGATGTGTTGAAACGCTACAAACTCGATAGCAAAGGCAAAGTTTATCTACTAAGATTGCGTCTCTTAAAGGCCTACTGAAATGATATTTTCTTATTTAAACGGGGCTAGCAGGTCCATTTTATGTGTCATGCTTAATAATTTCGCGATATTGCCATATTTTTGCTGAAAGGATTTAGTAGAGAAAATCGACGATTGGTCACTCTTAAAAAAAAGCCCTGCCTTACCCGGAAGTAGTGCGCATGACGCCACAGATTGTCGGACTCCTCACATCCACCCATTGATTACAATCATGGACGCAAGCAGCGCGAGCGATTCTGACCGAGAAAGCGACAATTTCCCCATTAATTTGAGCGAGGATGAAAGATTTGTGTTTGAGGATATTGATAGCGACGGACTAGAAAAAAAAAAAGAAAAAAAAGCGACAGCTCTGGGCAACGGCAGTGTGAGCGTTTCAGATGTAATTAGACACATTTCCTAGGATAATTCTGGAAGACCCCTTATCTGCTTATTGTTTTAATAGTGTTTTACTGATATTTTAAAGATTGTAAAGTAAAGATTGTAAAGACATACCTCGAGGTCGGATGGCTGCGTTGAACACAGTGTCTCAGAGAGAAGCCGAGGAGCCAAGCTCACAGCTGCTGCAGTACGACGAATAATCCACGGATGTCTTCGGTAAGATATATATCAAAATTTCCCCATCCAAAAACATGCTGGTTGACGTAGAGAAAACATGTTCGCTTGACCGCTTTGCTTTTACAACAAACAAAGAAACGCCGGCTGGGTCTCAGTGCTAAAGACAGCTGGAATCCACCGGTTTCCACCAATAGCATTGTTCTTTATAGTCTCCATTATTAAATGAACCAATTGCAAAAGATTCAGCAACACAGATGTCCAAAATACTGTATAATTATGCGGTTAAAGCAGACGACTTTTAGCTGTGTGTGTGCGCAGCGCTAATATTTCCTCACAGTCCGTGACGTCACGCGTATACGTCATCATTCCACGACATTTTTAACAAGAAACTCCCGGGAAATTTATAATTGCAATTTAGTAAACTAAAAGGCCGTATTGGCATGTGTTGCAATGTTGATATTTCATCATTGATGTACAAACTATCAGACTGCGTGGTCGGTTGTAGTGGGTTTCAGTAGGCCTTCAGGAGAGCAAAATAACAGGTGCAATCCATTTAGCGGTGTGCCGATCATCAGAACGCCCACAATACTTGGAGGAGAAAACAACATTGGAATTATCGAGCTCTTGCAGTGTGATTCATCAAGACTAAAACTGTTTGGCGTGCAAACTGGCAGTTGAGCAGAAATACTTGGGAGAAAGGAGATGATTGTGATCTTGCTCTGTTCTACGTATGCTTGTCAACATATATGGACCGTCAAAAAAAAGAAATATTAGACATATGTCTATTCAGCAATATCGATACATAATTTCAATGCTGCTGGATAACTTAAAGGGCTTCAGCTGCAGCGAGCTTTAAAAAGCGGGTTCTGTTGTAGGTGTAGATTGCCTTTAAATAACATATAATAACAAATAATAAATAAATTATAAAAAAATCCCTTCAATTCCCCCCAAATAATCCCCTCAATTCCCCCCCCAAAACGGATTAACTCGCTGGACTGCAAAGACAATAAAACATACATCCGTAAACGTGGATTCATATGCAAAAGTACAATATCTACAGTAAATGGGTTACACTTGTATAGCGCTTTTCTACCTTCAAGATACTCAAAGTGCTTTGACACTATTTAAAAAAAAAAACATTCACACACTGATGGTGGAAGCTGCCATGCAAGGCCCTAACCATGACGCATCAGGAGCAAGGGTGAAGTGTCTTGCTCAAGGACACAACGGACGTGACTAGGCTGGTAGTAGGTGGGGATTGAACCAGGTACCCTCAGGTTGCTCGCACGTCCACTCTCCCAACCGCGCCACGCCGTCCCCATAATATACTTATCTGTAGAGTAAATATATTTATATCTGCACCTTATTGCTCTTTTATCCTGCACTACAACAAAGCTAATGCAACAACATGTTGTTGTTATTTGTACTGTAAAGTTCAAGTTTGAATGACAATAATGGAAGTCTCAGTCTAAGTTTAAGTCCCTAAAATGCCCAGCAAAAGTGATGCAGGTCTGCTGCTTGTTTCAAAACAGGAAAAAACACCACAGATAGGAGCATGAAATCCTGAATGTGTAGTAATTGAGTGTCTTCATGATAAAACACCGCACATATACTCATTTAAATAGGGCGCTGGGTTTGTCTCTGTGCGATATAGAAAATGACTATTGTGATATTCGATTATATGTTCTCACACCTTGCTTTAAGCTGCGTGCATTACATTACTGGCGTTTTTCACTCTCTCGTCTGTCCTTCTCACAGAGACGTAAAATAAGCCGCCTTCTTACATACGTCACATACTGTCGCGCGTTAGCGTCATATGCGCTCACCAAGAGCTAACCTATCATGGCTAACGTTAGCTGAGGCAGGTCGAGTTGCTTTTAGCTGCGGGCATCACACAACAAACGTTTGTCACTCCTCCTCGTCTCTCATTCTGACAGATACAGAAAACAAGCCGCCTTCTTACATACGTCACATACTCTCACGAGTCTAGCGTCATAGCTCTCGCCGATCAGAGAGGTAGCAGCACGGTTAACGTTAGCTGAGCCAGGTCGAGCGAGCGGAGCTTGTGACAATACAAGAGAGAGATGGAGCAAAACTTATCACAAATGGAGGAAGAACAATACAGTAAATGCCCAACATATATGGCGGTGGTTTGGCTTCAAGTGGAAAGATATTCAGCAGACAACAGAAATATGCTGTTCAATGTATATACTATGATGATTAACCTGTGCGGTGACTATATTATGCTGATAGTAGGGGTGTAACGGTACGTGTATTTGTATTGAACTGTTTCGGTACGGGGGTTTCGGTTCGATACGAGGGTGTATCGAACGCGTTTGTAATCTAAAGTCTTAACAAGCTGCTCTGCAGCTGCCTCTGTCTGAGCAGTGAGCACCCAGCATTGTCCCGCCCACACAACCATCTGATTGGTTACATACAAAGCCAATCAGCAGTGCGTATTCAGAACGATGTAACAGCCAATCAGTAGGGCGTATTCAGAACGATGTAACAGCCAATCAGCAGTGCGTATTCAGAAAGCATGGAGTCAGTGCTCCAGCGTCGAGATGAGCAGATATGTGTTTAGCAGGTTAGCAGCAGACATCGTACTCTCCCCAAATTATAAAAAACACTTCCCAGTCACAACATTTACAAACTTGACCTTCTATAAACTTAAACTGCAGCTCAGCTCTCTCATAGTTCTGGGTTGAGGTGAAGGCTAATTAGCTTTTAGCGTTAGGTTAGCTCATTTTGCTGCGTGTGTGTGTATAATAAAAGTCAACTACAGGCTTCCCAAATGCTGTAATAAATTAAGCATGATGATTTGACTTGAAACTGTTTAATGTTGCACTTTTTATATGTAAAAGAAAGGTTTTGTCATTTTATTTAATCAAAGCAACAATTTGAGGCAGTTTAATGTGGATTAACGTGGGTAGAATTATTATAGTGTTCCCAATGTTAAAAGGATAAAGCCATTCTTTACAAATTTGGTATATAAATAACCCAAAAATTTATATTTTGTTGTTTTCTTACTATACCGAAAATGAACCGAACCGTGACCTCTAAACCGAGGTACGTACCGAACCTAAATTTTTGTGTACCGTTACACCCCTACCTGATAGTATATTTTTGTACAATGAATTGATTAACGTGGACCCCGACTTAAACAAGTTGAAAAACTTATTCGGGTGTTACCATTTAGTGGTCAAGTGTACAGAATATGTACTGTACTGTGCAATCCACTAATAAAAGTATCAATCAATCAATGCAAAGTATACAGCAGAAGTGTTATTACAAAAAGGTAGCAGCACTATTAATTTGTTCTTTCATTTAAAAAATGTCACCTGTGAGAGAATGAAGAGTCTTTAATAAATACAGTTTTGGTCAATTGACTTAGTTGTGATTTCCCTCTCTGCATGAAAGTTTAAAATGAACATATATGAATGCAGAATGAAGAAGAATGTTTTAATGTAGACACATAGAATCATCATACTGCTGTGATTATATGCATCAAGTGTTCATTCAAGGCCAAGGCAAAATATCGTAATATATATCATATATCGCAATATGGCATAAAAATATTGCCATATTAATAAAAGCCAATATCGCCTAGCCCTATAGGGCGCTCTGCGCCAGTTATCAATTTTACACGCAGTTTAAAACGCCCACAAATAGTACACACCATTTTTAAAGTTTTCCCACGCTGTTAAGCGTGTGGTATTTGGATCTTAGTAGATGAGGCCCTAAGTGTGTTTTCACCTGCCCGCTGATATGAAAGTGAAACTAAGCTGCAGCAATGTAAGGCGCTGCCAGTAAACCACATTAGCATCAAATGCAAATTAGAAGCGGGCTAATGGCTGGACAGGTGCAGACGGGGCCTCTAAATGACACAAATTTGCGTGCGCTCACCAACACACACATACACACGCACGCACACAAATGAGACAGATGAATTAAACATGGGTGGGCTCGGCTTGGGGGGGCTGGCAGAGCTGACATAAAGTCAATGAAATACATTATTCACAAGCGCACGTTAGCTCAGCCAAGGCAACACATGACCTCTCACCTCGGGAAGTGCATCCAAACACAGCAACCAAAACAATGAGGGGCTTCCCCGCTAAACAGAGACAATTAGCAGGTGTGACAAACGAGCGGCGCAGCGCGCACGCTCGGAAAACAATTTTTGATTGGAGGTGATCTAAAATCTGCCCTGAGCCGCTCCGCTCCGCTGTAGCAGGACAGGAAACCGCCATGACATCATCCTCCCCGGGAGGAGCACTTCCTGCCCGACATTCTTCACTCAAGACACACACACACTCGCCAGGAAATGGCCTCTATCGCCGCACACACTCCCGGGGAAGCAACCAACATCGACGCCGACGCACAAACACAGACGCGGCATGCGAGGAAGTGGGCCACATCAACAAGCGGGCTGCTGGAGCGTGCGCAAACACAAACACCCATAAGCACACACTCGAAAACAGCAATTAACCTGAAATAACATCTCCCGTGCATGTAAACACAGCAGCCTCATAACAAAAACAGCAACTGGAAGGATGGGTTCATTGGCTATGCAAGGAGGATGCTTATCAGGGGCCGCAGAGAGCCCTCCAAAGGGGTGAAGCCTGGGGGGCCGGGGGGGGGGGGGGGGGGGGGGGGGGGGGAGGGGGAGGGGGGGGGGAGGGTACACCCTGCGGCAAGCCTCCGAGAGCTGCACAGGCAAAGAAAAGGGCCACTGGACACAGGTGGTTTGAGGAAAGAGAGGACATTGGCCCCCAGAGCGGCGCTCACAGATTAGCCTTGCAATCATGTGCATGCAGCAAGACGTTGAGAAACGCGGGATTGACAGAAGCTATGCAAAGCGATAGCAAAAAGGTGTCCACGGGTGAGAGGAAGATGTGTTCATGATGTCAGGGCGCGCAGTGACTGGCGGCGTCTGCATACCATTAACCTCCGTGCTAAGCAGGAGCGATGAGAAGAGCTGAAAAGTGGAGGTGGAGGGGGGGTTAAGGGCTCCCCCCCTCATATTATCCTGTTTCCGTAAAGAGTCTAAAGTGGACCGCGTGTTTCCCTGGGGAAGACATAGAGAGGTGAACAGGAGCGTCTCACCTTTCCGCTACGCTGACACAATACGGCGATGCAAATTCCTACAAACTTGTGTTCCTGAAATGAGTAACTCCAACAGGGGCTGGGCGATATATCGATATATCGCGGGTTTGTCTCTGTACGATATAGAAAATAACTATATCTAAATATTTAAGTACCGAATTTTCTTGAATAGCCGCCAGGCATGTAATATGTGCCTGTCTTGAATTACTGCCAGGTCAAACTCACTCCCCAAATGTATTAGCGCATGCGTACTTTTACCGCTGGGTCAAAGTCGTGACGCCACGAGTGACACTTCCCGTGTCGTCATTTCCAAAATGGCGGAGGAGTTATTTTTTTGCTTTCACTATGTGTAAACCAGGGGTCTTGTTCCACAGCCATACAGATCACACTAATGGTTGTGATATAAAACAACTTGTCTTTAACACTCTTACTAATATGCGCCACACTCTGTGAACCCACACCAAACACATTTCTGGAGAACATTGGCTCTGTAACACATTATAAACGCAACATAAGAAATACCCAGAATTCCAATGCATCCATGACTCTTGGCGCCGGTTGAGGTGGGCGGGGTTGGGGGCACGTGTATAATACAGCCAAGAGTCATGGATGCATTGGAATTCTGGGTAATTCTTATGTTGCGTTTATAATGTGTTACAGAGCCAATGTTTTCCAGAAATGTGTTTGGTGTGGGTTCACAGAGTGTGGCGCATATTAGTAAGAGTGTTAAAGTTGTTTTTATCACAACCATCAGTGTAAAAGGTATGGCTGTTGACCAAGTATGCATTGCAATCTCGTATGAGAAGCAGCGATATGCGTGAGTCTGACAGGCACGCAGACAGCATGGTTTAAAGGTGGGCGCGATGACATGTTGTAGAGCAGGGGTCCCCAACTACCGGGCCGCGGGAGGAATTTTATTATTATTTTTTTTTTATATATATATCACACTCGATATTTTACTGCATGCCATTGGTAAGCACAGGGGTGAGAAGAGGTTTTAAAATAATTAGCGCCTGCTTACTTTTACCGCATGCCTTCAATAAGCGCAGAGGTGAGAAGAGGTTTTAAATGAATTAGCGCCCCGGCGGCTATTCAAGGACATACGGTATACGTTCTCACGCAGGACTTTTAGCTGCGGGCGTACACTTCAGGCTCTCCTCGGTCTTTCCTGTGTCTCCTCACAGACAAGCAGGCGCACATTCTTACATACGTCACAAACTGTCACGTCATTCGTCACATACACGCCCTCGCCCAGCAGAGAGCTAGCGGTGTGGCTAAAGTTAGCTGCTAACGTAGCCGTAGGTGAGAAAGATGGTGCGTATGTGGTAACAAATGAAGGAAGACTTAATTCCCAAGAAAAACAGCAGGGTTTCCATCGTCTGGCGGTGGTTCGGCTTCAAGTGGGAATATGTCGAACAGACAACCGTAATTTGTCAAGTGTGGGGAAAAAGCGTTGCTAGAAAAAGTAGCATTACGACTAATATGTAGCATCATTTGAAAAGTCACTCGCTAGAGAATGAAGAGGATTTCATAACCTTAGTAACATACCACATAGTGAAGGACGACTACTAATTGATTTCCTATTATGCAGCTCATTTTTATTTGACACTTAAAATGTCTGACAATCTTGCAATTTATGTTTTGGAAATGACTTGAATGTTTGTGCCATTGCTTACTAACTTTAATAAATACACTTTTGCTCAATTGACTTATTTTTGAGCTCCCTCTCTGTATGAAAGTTTAAAAGTAGCATATATGAATGAAGTATGAAGAAGAATGTCTTAATGTAGACACATAGAATCATCATACTGCTGTGATTATATGCATCAAGTGTTCATTCAAGGCCAAGGCAAAATATCGTAATATATATCGTACATCGCAATATGGCGTAAAAATATTGCGATATTAAAAAAAGGCAATATCGCCCAGCCCTAGCTCCAACCTAACCGTCAGGGACGCCAAAGGAGGACACATTGAAGACGTTTCCGACTTCTTAAACGTTTCGGCGAGTGCAGCTTAAACAGACATGTTTCATAATTAACATCAGCATCGCATCGCTGCTCGTCGGCGCTTAAATGTCCAAACAAATTCTCTCTCGGTCTCCCGGCGAGAGAATACAGTACCCAAAGCGCTGCCGATGCACACTGTACCAGATTTGTTCTCCTAACAATCAAATAAGTTTCTCATTAGCTGCCTTTATTTTTTTTTTCCCCTCATTCCTGCGGTTTTGCTGCCGTGGCCTGTTTCTCCAATCTTAACGAGAGGGAGCTAATTAGGCAATAAGACCCATTACTCTTCCAGAGGAGTTTGAGCTAGCCCGGCTAATTAGGGCTGTAAAATCTAATCATCTCTGCAAAACAGCAGCGAGCTAACGAGCCCTTATTTAACGAACTAAATAACTTCAAGGGTGGAGAGAAGCTGCTGATGGTATTTATGAATTTGAGGGGATGGTGGGGGGGGGGGTCCTGTTAATTGAGTCAGCTTCGGAGTCTCAGTTGATTGTTTGTTTATGAAAGCTTGAATATTACAACTGCCAAGAATATATTGTTGCTAAATGAGTAGGGTTGGGAACAAAAACTCAGTTGCATACTAGCACTGGTGCTAACTAGAGGAAAAAAGAAGAAGCTATCGTGCCTCAATTATTCCACTCTTAAAGGCCTACTGAAATGAGATTTTCTTATTTAAACGGTTATAGCAGGTCCATTCTATGTGTCATACTTAAACATTTCTCGATATTGCCATATATTGGCTGAAAGGGTTTAGTAGAGAACATCAACAATGAAGTTCTCAACTTTTGGTCGCTAATAAAAAAGCCTTGCCTGTACCGGAAGTCGCAGACGATGATGTCACCCGTGTGAGGGCTCCTCACATCCTCACATTGTTTATAATGGGAGCCTCCAACAAAAAGAGCTATTCAGGCCGAGAAAACGACAATTTCCCCATTAATTTGAGCGAGGATGAAAGATTTGTGGCTGAGGATATTGATAGCGAAGGACTAGAAAAAAAAAATAAAAATAAATAAATAAAGTTGAAATAAATAAAAAAAACGCCGATTGCATTGTGAGCGATTCAGATGTTTTTAGACACATTTACTAGGTTAATTCTGGAAGATCCCTTATCTGCTTATTGTTTTAATAGTGTTTTACTGAGATTTTAAAAATTGTACAGGCATACCTCGAGGTCGGATGGCTGCGGTGAACACGCAGTGTCTCAGAGAGAAGCCGAGGAGCCAAGCTCACAGGTGCCTTTTTTGACATGACAGCTGCTGAAGGATGATGAATAATCCATTGATGTCTCCGGTAAGATATATATCACAATTTCCCCATCCAAAAACATGCTGGTTGACGTAGAGAAAACAATGGGTCCTATAAAAATGGGACCCATTGCCTCCCTGCTTAGCACATCAAAGGTTGGAATTGGGGGTTAAATCACCAAATGATTTGAAAGAATGGCGTCCGCTGCTGCTCACTGCTTCCCTCACCTCCAAAAAGGGTGAACATGGGGATGGGTCAAATGCAGAGGATAATTTCACCACACCCAGTGTGTGTGACTGTCGTTGGAACTTTAACTTAACCTTTTTTTGTGTTTCCTCACATCTTAATGTCCAAATAAGTACGTCCGCCTCACTGTGATGTCACGACGCAGCCAAACTGCAAAACATAGCGAACGAAGGCATCCAAAACTGTGTGCAAGCTAACGCCAAAATGCATGAACCTTATGATTTGACACTTTGGCATTGTTTAAGACGAGTGGCCAACATTGTATAGGTCAGAAAAATATTAAATTCATCATAGGTCCTCTTTAATTTATTGAACTGAAGTATTTAAATTATCAGGGCAGCATAGTGAAACAGGGGTTAGTGCATGTGCCTATCAAGTTCAACCCTGGGGTCGAGATTTTTCTGTGTGGAGTTTGCATGTCCTCCCCGTGACTGCGTGGGTTTCCTCCGGGTACTCCGGCTTCCTCCCACCTCCAAAAACATACACCTGGGGATAGGTTGATTGGCAACACTAAACTGGCTCTAGTGTGTGAATGTGAGTTTGAATGTTGTCTGTCAATCTGTGTGGGCCCTGCAATGAGGTGGAGACTTGTCCATGGTGTACGCCGCCTTCTGCCCGAATGCAGCTGAGATAGGCTCCAGCACCCCACACGACCCCAAAAGGGACAAGCAGTAGAAAATGGATGGATGGATGGATTTAAATCATCAGTCTTGAACGTCACAAAATTCATCGAAAATAAAAAGGTTTTTTTTTTTTGTTTTTGTTGTTTCACAAAACAATTGCATGTTTTAAAGGCCTACTGAAATGAGATTTTCTTGTTTGAACGGGGATAGCAGGTCCATTCTATGTGTCATACTTGATCATTTCGCAATATTGCCATATTTTTGCTGAAAGGATTTAGTAGAAAACATCGATGATAAAGTTTGTACCTTTTGGTGCTGATAATAAAGCCCTGCCTTTACCGGAAGTAGCAGACGATGACGTCACAAGGGTGAGGGCTCCTCACGTTCTCACATTGTTTTTAAATGGGAGCCTCCAGCACCAAGAGCTATTCGGACCGAGAAAACGACAATTTCCCCATTAATTTGAGCGAGGATGAAAGATTCGTAGATGATGATATTGATAGCGAAGGACTAGAAAAAATAATAAAATAAAATAAAATAAAAAGCAGTGGCAGTGTGAGCGTTTCAGATGTAATTAGACACATTTACTAGGATAATTCTGGAAGATCCCTTATCTGCTTATTGTTTTAATAGTGTTTTAGTGAGATTGTAAAGGCATACCTCGAGGTCGAATGGCTGCGGTGAACACGCAGTGAGTGTCTCAGAGAGAAGCCGAGGAGCCAAGCTCACAGCTGACTTTTAAACAGCTACGGCAGGAGGACGAATAATCCAATGATGTCTCCGGTAAGATATATATATAGCACAATTTTAGCAGGAGGATGAATAAACCAATGATGTCCCCGGTAAGATATATATATATAGCACAATTTTCCCATCCAAAAACATGTTGGTTGACGTAGAGAAAGAAACATGTTCGCTTGACCCCTCTGTGTTAAAAACAAAGAAACACCGGATGTGTCTCGGTGCTAAAGACAGCTGCAATACACCGCTTTCCACCAACAGCATTCATTGTTCTTTATAGTCTCCATTATTAATTGAACAAATTGCAAAAGGTTCAACAACACAGATGTCCAAAATACTGTGTAATTATGCGATGAAAACAGACAACTTTTAGCCGTGCTGAGTTAATATTTCCTGACAGTCCGTGACGTCACGCGCACGCGTCATCATTCAGCGACGTTTTCAACAAGAAACTCCGCGGGAAATTTAAAATTGCAATTTAGTCAACTAAACCGGCCGTATTGGCATGTGTTGCAATGCTAATATTTCATCATTGATATATAAACTATCAGACTGTGTGGTGGGTAGTAGTGGGTTTCAGTAGGCCTTTAAGGTTCAGGCACCGTTTACCATTTTTAAAGTACTGATTTTGTTCAAATGTAAACAATACCCATCCCTATTAGTGAGCAAATGCATGAACCCACCTCATTTTACTCTTAAACCACCCCCCCAAAACGTCACTCCTCTGACCTGACCTAATTTCCTTGTCCAGAAAGAGGAAAGCCGAGATATCCTTATTTTCCCTCCCCCACTCGTCTAATTTGTTGTTCGTTAATGCAACCCTTACACCTGAGCCATCACGCCGTCAGGGGAATACCGTCAGAAAGCCACCGCAACAACAAACACAAACGCTAAGGCGGGGGACTAAAAAGGCGCCCGACGATGACTGCAGCCCAACTGGAGGAGAAATGGCGGAGGTGAA
The DNA here is from genome assembly GCF_033978795.1 of Nerophis ophidion. NCBI lineage: Eukaryota > Metazoa > Chordata > Actinopteri > Syngnathiformes > Syngnathidae > Nerophis > Nerophis ophidion. The sequence continues at coordinate 68,255,619 of NC_084615.1, read as the reverse complement.
GACGCAGCAGGTGCACTGATGAGCAATTCAACAAGTAAGGACGCATGCGAACCAAAATAGTTGTGGCACGGAGTGACGGGCAGGCGTGTTTTCTGCGCCCACGTGGTTGGGGTGCAGCTGTCTCAGGGAGCACTGAGGTGAGGCCTTCCGCTTCACTGGAGCGAAACGAGGGTGGCACACACCCACACACATACGCACGCACACACACACACACACACACACACACACACACACACACACACAGGTAAAAGAGTAGCTTAGGACAGCTGTGTTCATCAGGTCACTGCCTCATTAGCACACACATCCCCTTGTAAATGTCCAATCAACAGAAAAAACTTGGATAAAGGGCAGGAAATAAAAACTGCAAATTGCTTGAAAATAAAGTTAAGTTGTGATGAAGCACACAACGTGAGTGCCATGCAACAGAGACCTGACTGCAAATCTGCAGGGCTTTTCCTTTTTTTTTTTTTTTTTTTTTTTTCTCTCCCCCGCCAAGTGTAAATCATGTGTGTCGCTGCATTAGTCAGCTCTGGTTTATGACGACAGAAGGAATCGGTCTGCACTCAAGGAAAAGTGCAGGAGTGTGGGCTAAAAACAACAAAGCATTTTGGGTAGGTCGGGATTTATCCACCAATACACATGCTCTAACTGCATCAACGTAACCACACGGACAGTGTGTGACCACACATGAAGGAGTCCGCACACACACACACATACACACACACACACACACACACCGCTGCTATAGTATTTACTGCTGTTTCACACATTTCCCTCACAGAGATGATCAAGGCTGCAGAAATGTAAACAAGCGGAGATCTGCTTCCTCTCAAATGATTATTGCGTCTCACCCATCACACCCTGAACGCACGGGCCAAGGTTAAAAGGTCAGAGTATGCCTACCTGTCGATGATGACCGGGTCTGACGGGGTCTCGTTCCTGTTGCCGCAACTCTTCTTGTCACAGCACCGACTGTGGAGGGCGACAAGACGGGCGTTAACCACGAAAGTGTGAGGAACATGGCGATGGCGTACAGTTGGAATGAGACTTTAGGGACTGAGGAGCTTAGTTTTTAACGCTAGGTGAGATCGGCGGGGTGACTCTCGGGCACGGTTTGGAAAGGAAAGTTAGAAACCTAACTCAGGTTACTTCCATTTCTGTCAGACATCACACAAGCAGACATCTTGTGTTCTCTAGTTTTCCTCCTCAGAGCTCGTCCCCTCCCTCTATTCCGCCGTGTTCTTTCTCTCCCTCAGAAGTGGGTCACAGAGTGGTCCCACCGGACCCGGGGAGTAGTGCATGCTGGGTACGGAAGGGGGTTGCATACTGATGTGACGAGTGCCTTTTTTTTCTTTTTTTTCCCGATGATTTGACTGCAGCGAAAATGTAACAACGTGTTGTCATCCTTATTTTTTTTTTATTTTGCACCTTTGGCAACACAACTACCTTTTCCTCCCTCTGCCTGCTCTGTGCTCTGCGTGCATACATGTTAGTGTACAGTATTCTTGTGTGTGTGTGTGTGTGTACCTGTGTGTGTGCATCTGCTTTAGTGGTGCACCAGGGGGAAACACACAAAAGAGAGCAGGGAGGGAGAATGACCCCCACCCCCCACTCCCACCCCCTCCCTTTACTTTCCTGCGTCCCTGTGGAGCCGGATCAGATTTCTGATCTCGGGCCGTTTCCTGCAGCATATGAAAACAAGTGGTCTAAATTGCCTTGTGTGATAACCAGGAAGTGCCACGGGCCATTTATTTCTACTTGTGTAACTCTCCATGTGTGTTTAGATGGCCATCGCCTGTGTGATGCCCTTATTGGTACTCAGAATGTGCACCGTGACAGGATTGGAGTGTGTGTGAGGCTGAATTGAATCCCAGTGTGTCGTAGCTCACTGTCAGGACACGGCAAACTGTGTTACGCAGACTAAGGAGGATGGGTTTGAGTAATGAGCTTTTTCTTGTCCTAATTAGCCGAACATGAGAAGGATCCACACACACGCATTCTCACACCCCTACCAACAGAAATAGGCCAGGGCCGATCTTCCCAACCCACTTTGAAGAAAATGATAGGATTTCCTTAGTAATTTAGAAGTGCTCGTCACATCTTTGCCCTCACTTTACTTCAGCCGAGACACCTCCAATTAGGTTTAAAAATAAACTGACATTGGCAGCAAAGCGGGGGTCCGGTCTTACCTGCACATGATTTCGTGGGTGAGAAGAACTCGGCACATCTCGGGATTTTTATCCTGGCCTTCATAGACGATGGCCTGAAGTGAGACAAAAAGAATACGGCGTGCTTTGAACATAACCTCAAGCGAATGTGTGTATTGTGGCCACACGGAAAAGAAAGCATTTGTGTGTGTGTGTGTGTGCGCATATGTGTTGTCCTGTGTGCACATATGTGCATGTATGTTTATGTGTGGTGTACAGTGAGCAGTTGGGCTGCCAGACTGGAGTATAGTGCACCATCTGCTCTACATAGCACAGCGTCCAAAATTGTAGGCTGCTTTTCCCCTCCAACCCCACTCAACATGCTCTCCAGGGCTGCCATCAACATGCACACACTCTTACACACACTCTCAGTAAACAATAAACACGCAAACACATTTATAGCAGCAAAATAAAACCTCCTCTCTCTCGTTTCAGTGTAAGTTCCATTTAAGTCGTATTGGCGGCCGGTGTTAAAAGAGCTTCGGTGGCTAATTCATCTTAACGGTGAACTCCCTAATGCACTTGGTGCCAGTCCTGCATGTTTCTTGATGATTGGTCACATCACATTCTGGGATAGAGTTTGTTCTGTTTCACATTGAGGAAATGAGGGTCAAGGTCCTCAAAGACTGAGCTGGTATGCATCACTGTCTCTCCCAAACACTGACACAATCCTGCACTTTTTTTCCTACCTACACACACACACACACAAAAGATGCTTATACAATCTCACACTCCAGTTACTGGCTTCTATATGCGGAGGTAGAGTAGGACGACACATGTCCTCTACGTTCCTTGGTAAATGTATTCCACAGGTAAGACAGGTCGTTTATCACACTATGGCTGTGCTTGCCGGGCTGAAGTTGAGGGTCTCAGACACAAGCATGCATGGGGGTGGTCAGAATTAAGAGCATACAAGCATGAATATAATGCAAAGTTGACAATATTAGAAAATATCTTACCTGTTTGGTCATGGAGTCGATAAGCCGAACATACAAGTCTTGTTCTGTCCTTATTCCTGCAGGACACATTTAACAATTATTATTAGCGCAAAAGAACAACAACATAATTTAATTTTTGGCCACTTTAGAAAATCATAACAAGTTTGTTTTTATTTTCCTAGTGAAATATAAACACACACACACACACACATATATATATATATATATATATATATATATATATATATATATATATATATATATATATATACACACATACATACATATATATATATATTTCTATATTCACACACATACACCCAAGTATATATATATATATATATATATATATATACTTGGGTGTATGTGTGTGAATATAGAAATATATATATATATATATATATATATATTTCTATATACACATACATATATATATATATATTTGTATATTCACACACATACACCCAAGTATATATATATATATATATATATATATATATATATTTCTATATACACATACATATATATATATAAATATACACACAAATATATATATATATATATATATATATATATATACAAATACATATAATTAATAAATACATATTTTAATTGGAATTCAATCAATGGAATGTATATAAACTGTAAAGCTAAAAAAACTAAAAAAATATATTTTTAAAAATACAATTCAATCCAAGAAATAAGGCTAAAAAAATTATTTCAAGGTTGGTATGCTGAATATTGTTAAATATGTTTTCTTACAGTAACAAACATTATTGTCATCATTATGAAATACAAAGCATTTCTTTTAGATTTTTGTCCATCCATCCATCTGTTTTTCTAACGCTTCTCTTCTGTCGATTTCTATAAATTAGTAATTAGAGCTCTAGGCTACTTGCACTCAATACGTTTTCGTCTGATTTTTTTTTTTGCATTAAAATCCCCAAAAAGCAAACACTCACCGTTGCTGTAGAGGAGCTGAAGTCTATAATGGATCCCATTGTTGGTCTTTTCCCCCGTCGTTTCCTGTAAATATGAATGTTTTCAAAACAACTATTTAGTTTTCGTAGTCAATACGAGAAAAAAAAACTGTCTCATTAAGGCGCTTTAAAAAAAAAAGTCGCTTTTTAAAAAAAACACACCAAAAAAACAACCAAACAAAAACACGTTGCACCTGTGATAAATTACGCTAATAAATACAATTTGTGGATGCGTTTTTTATTTTGAAAAATAAGCGTAATGACAAATATCACGTGGTATTATTTACACTTATCCAATTTATCTGGCGGAGGTTTTTTTTTTTGTTTGTTTTGTTTTTTCAAAACACCCACACACATTTATTATTATTTTCATTTTTGAGCTTGTAAAATATCCAACGAAATAAATCCACTATCCAAAATTAAAAAAAAGTCCATTCAATTAAATCAGTTAATCAAAAAAAAAAGGAAGATGTTCCCAAGTAAAGGCAGGTGTGGTTTAATTCAACAGGCCGCTTTATTTACGTAATGACATTATTTCACCACATTTCAGTCACATAAACGATACCTTATCTTTCTCCACGAAGTCAATGAAGGTGGTTCTTTCTATCTCCACCGGCTGACCCTGGCGGTCGTATAGAGCCAGCACGAAGTGGAAGAAGTTGGACTTTCGCAGGTTGGAAGGCGGTTGCTTCTCGAAGTGTGCCCGGGCCAGACCCACTCCGCTGCGGACACCGCAAGCCAAACAAACAGCAATTATAGCGAACACAAACATGTATACATCCGCGGCATGTGACGCACTATATAACGCGTCGTTTGAATTAAACAACATTGTGAATTTACTCATTTTTAACAATTAGCTTGATAATTAATTAAATATGCGATGATTTAAAATATAAAAAGTTGACATTTAAAATAGTTTGAAAAAAGTATTTAGTCGTGATTATCCAACATCAGCGTCCTTTTGGCACCACCGGTACACGGTTCGAGACCCCCGGGCATGCACGCCTCTCCTCCCCGCCGCGGCGCGCTCACCTCTGCGCGGCCGTGTTGGCGTCCAGCACTCCGGCGCCTTGCATCCATGTCCGAACTGCGTTCATGCCGGCCACCATGGGCTCTTCTTTCATACTACTCCCACTCCTGTGGATGCTGTCGTGGATGCCGAACATCAAAACGCACCTCTCTCTCTCTCTCTGGCGAGCGCGCGCTTTCTCTCTTTCGCTCCAACTCCTCCTGGCGCGCACTATTTCACTTTTGTCGCGCTCCCGCTTCTCAAAGTGAACAAAAGATGCCACATGTGGGAAAGGAGAGACGAGCTGTCAAAACGCACCTTGTCTTGTGTGGAAGGCACGCGGAGGGCGGAGGGAGCAAAACCGCAGCTGATATAAAAAAAAATGTCAATTTTTGCAACAAACAGTCCAAGCGAAGAAGAAGAAGAAGAGGCAACCGGGTGACATCACGTCTTTCCCCCCGTTCAGACGACGCAAACAACCGCAATTACGCTCCGGCTCCAGCCTGCGTGGTTTGCACTCTTTCCTTCCCAGAGGAATCACTTTAGACCTTCTGTGGGGATGCCAAAGAGGAGGGGGCGTGGCCTAAAAAAATTGCGAGCGGCAACGCCCCTCGAGCACGCTTAATAAGACGGACGATCAGCTTGTCCGCGGACTGGACGCCCCTCCATCTCTCTCCTCCCGTCCGGACACCACTTTGGAGCGTCCCGCCCCTGCAGCCACTTAGTCAGAAGCTGCACACACGCGCCTAAAAACACGCACACACACACACATAAACAAGTTAAAAGTAACACTTAAAATAAAGTTAAAAATAATAAATAAATTAAAGAAAAAAAAAAAAAAAGCATCGTGGATAATATTCTGTGAGCTTTGGATTTCATGAGCGCCGGAACTCTATTGGGACCAAGTGGTGGTGAATCCAACATGAATGCGAGGATTACGGCGCGTCTGTGCTGTGCGCTTTTTTTTTTTTGTTACTTCTCCCACGACACTGCAACCAGCCAAGAAACTGCTGCAAACACTGATAAGAAAACAAACAAAAAAAAGTGATCGCCATGCATTTGTACACCACACGCGTGATGCCTCGAGAAATGACCAGGATTTCACAGCATTTATCAGTATAGTTGTTCGCAGTAAAATAATACAAATGCATTCTGAGGGATTACTATATAAAAAAAAAAATACGACACCCTTCTATTTTACAACAATGAACCGTAAACATATAGCACTCTGTAATATCACAGCGAATTACTGTAAATTCACACCTATTCGTCTCTTATGGCAGTGGTTCTCAATTGGGGGTACTCGTAACCCTGGGGGTACTTGAAAGTAAACCAAGGGGTACGTGAGATTTTTTAAAAATATTCTAAAAATAGCAACAATTCAAAAATCCTTTATAAATAAATGTATTGAATAATACTTCAACAAAATATGAATGTAAGTTCATAAACTGTGAAAAAAATGCAATATTCAGTGTTGACAGCTAGGTTTTTTTGTGGACATGTTGCATAAATATTTATTTTTGTGTGAAGAAATGTTCAAAATTAAGTTCATGAATCCAGATGGATCTCTATTACAATCCACAAAGAGGGCACTTTAAGTTGATGATTATGTGTAGAAATCTGTATCACTTGTTAATTTTTCAACAAGTTTTTACATATTTTTACATCTTTTTTTCCAAATAGTTCAAGAAAAAAAACACTACAAATGAGCAATATTTTGCACTGCTATACAATTTGATAAATCAGAAACTGATGACATAGTGCTGTATTTTACTTCATTATCTCTTTTTTTTTCAACCAAAAATGCTTTGCTGTAATTAGGGGGTACTTGAATTAAAAAAATGTTCACAGGGGGTACATCACTGAAAAAAGGTTGAGAACCACTGCCTTATGGGGTTCCGTAAACCAGTTTGACGCTCTTGTACGGTAGTTGGCAGTAAGCTGTTAAAACGAGAGATAATTTAACAAAACACAAATTAGAATGGTGACATCACAACATATAATTATAATTGTATTGTGAGTACCTGTACAAAATGACAACTCTGAAGTTAAGGCATTTAGTTTATTGAAATTAAAAGTAAACAGCTCTGCCCTTACAGTAAATGTTACTGCGACTAAATGAATTATTAGCTAATAACTTGCTGTGTATTTACAATAAAAATGTTGACACTGTGGAAAATACTTATATATTACTGGGTATGCACTAATGGTCTATTTCTTGAAAAAAAAAAAATTAAAAAAAATAATAATCCATCCATTTTCTACCGCTTGTCCCTCAAAACAAAGCATCCCTGTTAATGTCGCCATGCATCACAAAGTGCTTCCAAATATTGCAGCTTCCCCACAACGCAGATTTTTTCGTTTTTTTTTTTTTCTGTACATATTTTTTTGCTGCTAAATGAATTAAGCATTTCAAGCAAAAAAAAAAAAAAAAAAAAAAAAGGAAATAAACTAAATATATTGATATTACAGTTATATCAGCTTCTATAGGAGACCAAAGCAACCCAGACCACACTCCTCAGTATCGTGGTCACTGATTGGCCCAGCATTATTAGTAGCAGGATTAAAAAAGTGTACGTAACAGTGAGTAAAGGGTGTGTTGTCATGTCTATCACATACCTCCCATAATTCTGAACAACGTATCGAGAAGGTCCTAAACAGACTTTTAATGCTCTCTGTTGGAAAACGTTCAAATTATAATTAAAGGTTTCTACATTGCAGAAATTCATCCATCACAGGCATGTCCATAACAACACTTGGAGGGAATAAGCGGTAGAAAATGGCTGTTCACAACTAATTAGCCGCGATAAATGGATGCTTAGGCCCTGCGATGAGGGGGTGACTTGTCCAGAGTGTACACCGCTTTCCGCCCGATTGCAGCTGAGATAGGCACCCCGCCCCCCGCGACCCAGAAAGGGAATAAGCGGTATATAAATGGATGGAAATGAATGCATAAAACAAATGTCCACTGCAGAGTATTCGCAGCAGCTTATATCTATTCACAGAATGGTAGAACTGCACAAAAATGTTCAAAAAAAGTAAAGAGGAACGCTGATAGGGCCTCAAAAAAGTAAAAAGGTCATATCAAATGTTCCAAAAAAATGTGCACAATTTCAGTACATCTGAATAAACCGACAAGCAAAACCAAGACACTGTAATCCTCTAATTGATATTTACCTTATAGGTCTTCATTGAACCTTATATATTAACCGTGTGTCTTCGTTGAACCTAAGCCAACATTTTCCAACTGCAAGTCATGCATACACCACTATAATCTGCATCTCTTTGACTTTGGACATTTTGACTTGACAGTTGCTCTTCATAAAATGTCCAGTGAATTATCATGTTTTTAACCATGCGTGCAGAAGAAACTAACAGTGTTTAATTATAATGAAAAGGTGATACAATAATACTAATTAGTGGAGGACTTCTTAGAAACAAGATGCACAATTAACAAATCTCATGTTTTTTTTCTTTTTTTTGTGTGTTGGTGTGTGTGTGTGTACACTTTCCATAACTTAAATGCTAATATTTCCTAGCACTGTTTTCCCATTTGAGTCTTTTAGGGGTGCAAAAGCTATAAACAGCCAGTGGAGAAAATCATCTCATCTTTTCCTTTATCTGTTTATTTACGTCTCCTGCTGTGAAAGGAGACATGTGAGCGCCTCCCTATGTAAGTACATAATATCCTCAATGCTGATAAATACAAAGCAACGCACACACACACACACACACTCACACACTGGACACACACGTTCAGAGTTATCCTTCAGCACATTTGTTTGATTGTAGCTCGCCGTGATCCGCCTTGCCTTGGTCGGCATGCGGGTCAGTGGAAGCCCCTCGGGTGGCTTATATTTATATCCCCGCCCGCTAACACACGCACTGTTAGCCCAAATATCAGTGTATCACCATCCACAAAACAGAGATGTCACTTGGGCCTTGATGATCCCAACACTGTGATCTACTAACTCCATGGCACCCATGCAGACATAAGGTTGGCAACATATCACTGGCTGTGGAACAAAGCTTGTCAAAGTGTGTGTGTGTGCGTGTGTGTGCGTGCGTGTGCACATATGGGGCAAGGCCATAAAACATCTGCGTTAAAACTGATCTTGAAGAAGCTAAGTGATCAGAAAGGAGTTGTAACCGCCAGATGTTGTCCTAAATCAAAAAAGGTCGGGCTGATGATAATAATGGCTTGATTGGATTGCAGACGCATAACATGACCCGGTTGTAAAATTCAAGACATATGCTTGGGAGAGGCTCTCACAATAGGCTCTTGCTGCCATTAAAATAGCGTGGCCAAAGTGCGGCTCGGGGGCCATTTATCGCCATGTGGTACTCTGAATAGGCCTACCTGTGTATGTTCCTTGTAAACATTGTCATTGTAAATTCACAGCAAATCACTGGCCACCAATCGCATTACTTTCACACTAACATTTACAGTGTATTACCGTGAAATATCATTACAGCAGTTTACTTTAGCCGCAGAGGTGCGATTTTACAGTTAATCATTACATGCTGTGACTTCACAAATGTTTTATTTTAGAGTTAATTAGTCTTGTTTTCACGGTGGCTTCACGGTGGCAGAGGGGTTAGTGCGTCTGCCTCACAATTCGAAGGTACTGCAGTCCTGGGTTCGGGATCTTTCTGTGTGGAGTTTGCATGTTCTCCCCGTGAATGCGTGGGATCCCTCCGGCTTCCTCCCTCTTCCAAAGACATGCACCTGGGGATAGGTTGATTGGCAACACTAAGTTGGCCCTAGTGTGTGAATGTGAGTGTGAATGTGGTTTGTCTATCTGTGTTGGCCCTGCAATGAGGTGGTGACTTGTCCAGGGTGTACGCCGCCTTCCGCCCGATCGTAGCTGAGATAGGCGCCAGCCGCCCCCCCCCCCCCCCCCCCCCCTGGTAGAAATGGATGGATGGATCGTCTTGTTTTAACAGTATGCTACCACTAACTGTAGAAGTGTGTGCAACATAGTCTACAGCAGTGGCCCCCAACCTTTTTGTAGCTGCTGACCGGTCAACGCTTGATAATTTGTCCCGAAATTGATGATTGATAATTTTGTCATGAAAAAAATTAAGCGTTTTTTGGGGGTTGGTACACCAATTGTAAGTGTATCTTGTGTTTTTTTTTTAATGTTGATTTAATTAAAAAAAAAAAAAAAAAAAAAAAAATTAATACAAAATTATTCTGCGGCTCGGTACCAATTCCGGTGATTGGGGACCACTGGTCTACAGAACCTCTTAAAGACAAATCAGCTTGAATTTAAAATAATTTGTTGTGATAATACAGAGGAATATGATTAGGGTATGTTGCTGTGAAATAACAGTTAATTGTTATGAAGTATAACAATATTTTGAATTGTTTATTATTTGTTGAATTATTACAGTTAATTTTTGACACTATGCATCCATCTATTTCCTACCGCTTGTCCCTTTTGGGGTCGCGGGGGGCGCTGGTGCCTATCTCAGCTACAATCTACTATTTTACTGTAAATAAACAACTACTAAATGCTGTGAAATCCTGGTAATTTTTTTTTTACAATTTATAATATTTGTTTAAAAAAAAAAACAACAACTCCAAAAATATAGAAGAATTTCTCAATGTAAAGAGAAAAAAGTTGCTATGTTGATTTCCCATTGGGTTGAGTTTTTTCTTGCCCTGATGTGGGCTCTGTTGCTGTGGCTTGTGCAGTCCTGTGAGACATGTGTGATTAAGGCCTATACAAATAAACTGTGATTGATACTAATAACTAATAATGACAAAAAAGTTTTGCCAATATTTGTTTGTGTATACTTTTTACTTTAACAAAATATAAACAAATATTTAAGTGGTCCTTAGCATTCTTTGAATTTGTGGACACTCCTGCCATAAATGGAGATACATATACTTTAACTGAATGTAAATATGTAGAATGTGTGGTGCGAATTAACTATCAGTAAGGAGAAAGGGTACAGTAGGATTGTTTCTTCATACTCCTTTTCAGATATGTCGAAATTTGCAAATGTAACCACATGATGTGTCTAATTCTAACTTGTGAAACATGTCTGATACAAATACATTACCATATCATAAGGTGTGTTATCAATTTGAATATACCAATGTGTACTCTTTTAATTTGCCCAAAGAGCACTCTAATCGATTTAAATTGTTACAATTAAAATAATCAAATTGTTTCGTATGGTCAATCTTAATGTATGCATAGTTCTAGTGCTGATTGTGGCATTTATGATCTCTGACATCTTGACAAAAAAAAGTCAAAATAAGTGTCTGGTGCAATACTGCTATCTAGTGTCTGGTAAAATACATTGCATGAGAATTATCCTGCAGGTCAAAAGGGGTTTTCCATAGAGGGCTGAGATAGGCACCAGCGACCGCCCCCCCCCCCCCGCCCCCCCCCGCGACCCCCAAAGGGACAAGCGGTAGGAAAATGGATGGATGGGTTGCATAATGAAAATTGCACTTTTTTTGGACTTTTTTGTATTCCTAGTTACAATTATAAAGATTGAGCGTCCTGTTTTGCTCAATTTAGCGCTTTGGTTTTTGTTTTGTTAAACGAGACAAGAAAATTTTTGCACCTTTATTTAATAATCAATATCTGATTTAATACAAACTGTGCTTGTCTCATAGACTGTACTAATAATAGTAGAAATATAGGCATTTAGAGCATTATAATTAATAACAATAATATTAAAAATTAGAACATATTGTTTTTTTATTACCATGTTTGATTATTTCCATTATCCCTATTCTATTAACTTCTTTTAATTATTTCAAGATGATCCAAGTAGGTAAGTAAATTTTATTTATTAGCGCTTTTCACAGATAAAGTCACAAAGCGCTGTACCAAACATCCATCCATCCATTTTCTACCGCTTATTCCCTTTTGGGGTCGCGGGGGGCGCTGGCGCCTATCTCAGCTACAATCGGGCGGAAGGCGAGGTACACCCTGGACAAGTCGCCACCTCATCGCAGGGCCAACACAGATAGACAGACAACATTCACACTCACATTCACACACTAGGGCCAATTTAGTGTTGCCAATCAACCTATCCCCAGGTGCATGTCTTTGGCTGTACCAAACATAGGTGAAGTAAAAAAAACAATTCAATTAAAACAACCGGGGCAACATCATGAAAATAATACAACCAGGATTAAAAATGATAGTTGAAAGGTGCATTAACTAAAAACTTTACTAAAAAGAGAAGTTTTCAAACGTTTCTTAAAAGTTTCAACACAGTCAAGATCACGGCGGGGCTGGTGCAAGTTGTTCCAGAGTCTGGGAGCTATAGCCTGGAATACCAGGTCTCCATGGGTTTTAAAACAAGTTTTTGGGATCTTTAGAAGACCCTGGCCTGAAGACCGGAGGCTCGGTCCTGAAGAGTAGGGTTCATAACAAGTCAGTGATGTACTAAGGGGCCCAACAATGCAACGCACGGAAAGTCAGGACTAAAATTTTAAACTCAATGCTGAATTTGACTGGAAGCCAATGAAGACTAGATAAAACAGAGGTGATATGGGCAGTTCTGGGTGCAGCGGTCAAAAGTCTGGCAGTCGCATTTTGTACCGTCTAAAGTCTCTTTAGCGTTGACTTGTTGAAAAAAGTGAAGAGACAATTGCAATCCAATTTTGATAACAAATGTGTCACTTTAGAAATATTTCTGAGATGATGAAGAAAGTTTTTGGTAAGTTGACGACAGTCACCCTCCAAAGACATTGACTGATCAAACACAACCCCAAGGTTTCCGAGGCTGCTTTTAAAGGCCTACTGAAATGAGATTTTCTTATTCAAACGGGCATAGCAGGTCCATTCTATGTGTCATACTTAATCATTTCGCGATATTGACATATTTTTGCTGAAAGGATTTAGTAGAGAACATCCACGATAAAGTTTGCAACTTTTGGTCGCTAACAGAAAAGCCCTGCCTTTACCGGAAGTCGCAGACGAGGACGTCACATGTTGATGGCTCCTCACATCCTCACATTGTTTTTAATGGGAGCCTCCAACAAAAAGAGCTATTCGGACCTAGAAAACGACAATTTCCCCATTAATTTGAGCGAGGATGAAAGATTTGTGTTTGAGGATATTGATAGCGACGGACTAGAAAAAAAATAAAATTAAAAATCAAATTAAAAAAAAAAACGTGATTGCATTGGGATGGATTCAGATGTTTTTAGAGACATTTACTAGGATAATTCTGGGAAATCCCTTATCTTTCTATTGTGTTGCTAGTGTTTTAGTGAGTTTAATAGTACCTGATAGTCGGAAGGGTGTATCCACGGGTGTCTTGAGGCCAGTGTCTGATTATGGACAGCACAAGCTCAGCTGATCTCCGGTAAGTGGCGACTTTTTACCACAATTTTCTCACCGAAAACTGCTGGTTGACATTTGTTCAGGATCCATGTTCGCTTGACCGCTCTGATCCATAGTAAAGCTTCACCTCCGGGAATTTTAAACAAGGAATCACCGTGTGTTTGTGTGGCTAAAGGCTAAAGCTTCGCAACTCCATCGTTCTACTTTGACTTCTCCATTATTAATTGAACAAACTGCAAAAGATTCAGCAACACAGATGTCCAAAATACTGTGTAATTATGCGGTTTAAGCAGACAACTTTTAGCTGTGTGTGTGCGCAGCGCTAATATTTCCTCACAGTCCGAGACGTCACGCGTATAGGTCATCATTCCGTGACGTTTTCAACAAGAAACTCCTGGGAAATTTAAAATTGCAATTTAGTAAACTAAAAAGGTCGTATTGGCATGTGTTGCAATGTTAATATTTCATCATTGATATATAAACTATCAGACTGCGTGGTCGGTAATAGTGGGTTTCAGTAGGCCTTTAACAGATGCACCCAGAGCACCAAGGGAGTTCTTGATCAGGAGGATACCATCTGGTTTTATTGGAAATTGTATTGTTGGAGATTTTACCTATTTTTGTGTATTGAGCTTTTATTCTCTTTAATATTGGCTTCAAGCACACATTTACAGCACCCTGGCACTAGCAGCAGTTCTGACCAATTATATAACTTCTGCTTATTCCTTTTGAGCTCATGGTGCTTTCACTATGTAACTGCAACATTCTTGCTGCTTATGCTGAATATGGAAATGTGCGTATTGCTGTTTTCTTTTTCAGCTCAAATAAATAGTCTGAAAAAATAGTCTACAGCAGGGGTGACCAACCGGGTGCCCGCGGGCACCAGGTAGCACGTAAGGCCCAGATGAGTCGCCCGCTGGCCTGTTCTAAAAATAGCTCAAATAGCAGCACTTACCAATGAGCTGCCTTTATTTCTTTAAATTGTATTTATTTACTAGCAAGCTGGTCTCGCTTTGCTCGACATTTTTAATTCTAAGAGAGACAAAACTCAAATAGAATTTGAAAATCCTCCAAAAATATTTTAAAGACTTGGTCTTCACTTGTTTAAATAAATTCATAATTTTTTTTACTTTTCTTCTTATAACTTTCAGAAAGACAATTTTAGAAAAAAAATACAACCTTAAAAAGGATTTTAGGATTTTTAAACACATATACCTTTTTTACCTTTTAAATTCCTTCCTCGTGTTTCCTGACAATTTAAATATATGTTCAAGTAATTTTTTTTATTATTATTGTAAAGGATAATAAATACATTTTAATTTAATTCTTCATTTTAACTTCTGTTTTTTCGACGAAGAATATTTGTGGAATATTTCTTCAAACTTATGATTAAAATTCCCCAAAAATTTTCTGGCAAATCTAGAAAATCTGTAGACTCAAATTTAATTCTTATTTCAAAGTCTTTGGAATTTCTTTAAAAAATTTTGTTATGGAAAATCTAGAAGAAATGATGATTTGTCTCTGTTAGAAATATAGCTTGGTCCAATTTGTTATATATACTAACAAAGTGCAGATTGGATTTTAAAATTAATCTTAATTAGGAAAAATTACTAATGATGTTCCATAAATTCTTTTTTTGTATTTTTTTCAAAAAGATTCGAATGAGCTAGTTTTTCTATTAATTTTTATCGGTTGAATTTTGAATTTTAAAGAGTCGAAATTGAAGATAAACTATGTTTTAAAATTGTATTTTCATTTTTTTCGTGTTTTCTCCTCTTTTAAACCGTTCAATTAAGTGTTTTTTGTCATCATTTATTCTCTACAAAAAACCTCCCGTAAAAGAATAAAAAATGTACGACGGACTGATAGACAGAAATACCCATTTTTTTACCCATATACCCATATAGGTTTATTTATTAAAGGTAAATTGAGCAAATTGGCTATTTCTGGCAATTTATTTAAGTCTGTATCAAACTGGTAGCCCTTCGCATTAATCAGTACCCAAGAAGTAGCTCTTGGTTTCAAAAAGGTTGGTGACCCCTGGTCTACAGTGATCTGAATTTAGCTGTTCAAAAGGTTCCTGTCCGTCAAAAGGGTACACCCTGAACAACAATACCCTTTTAGGTACAATCTGGTATCTCTATTTTTAAGAGTGTATCACGGGCCAATTAAAAAACAAAAAAAATGACTTCCAGGCCACACTTTTTTTACGTCACCGTCCGAGTTCTTGTAGAAACCATGTTTTGTCAAATTTGGCCCATGCATGGCAGATAAATACCATCTGCTGTAAGTGTTGCTTCTCTGTGCTCGGTAATTAACAGGATCAACAAATGTGGGCAAGGTCAACAAGATCTGAGAATTTTAATCCGTGCACATAATTGATCTTGTTGGGGACGTAAGAAATTACAGTTTAACTGCATGTTAAACATGAATGTAGAATTGTTGCTCACTGGACAGCATTTTTTTTTGCATCTTAGCCTTGGCCTCATGGGATTTAATGATGTCCCAAATCAGCATTGAAATGGGTACTTTATCAAATTAATTGGGTCATATTGTTAGACTTTTTGCAGGGAATAGTTTTTTCATTTTAACTTGACCTTATTGTCTAGTGTAAGAATCACCTCTACTCAGCTGGACAATTATCAAAGTCAGGCAGTGCCAGGCAAAAGCTCAAAACATTTCTTAGAGTCATTTGAAATCACCTGATAAATGTGAGTTTGAATGTTGTCTGTCTATCTGTGTTGGCCCTATGATGAGGTAGAGACTTTTTTTAAATTGTTTATGTTTTTTTTTTCAAATCAACAACTTTTTTTTTTTGGCTAACTTTTTGCAACTCAACGCCAAAAAAACAGAAATGCTGATTATCGGTCCTGCTAGACACCGACCTCTATCTAATAATACAACTTTAACATATGACAACCAATCAATTAAACAAGGCGACTCTGTAAAGAATCTGGGTATTGTCTTCGACCCAACTCTCTCCTTTGAGTCACACATTAAAAGCGTCACTAAAACAGCCTTCTTTCATCTCCGTAATATCGCTAAAATTCGCTCCATTCTGTCCACCAAAGACGCTGAGATCAATA
Source organism: Nerophis ophidion (assembly GCF_033978795.1). Taxonomy (NCBI): domain Eukaryota; kingdom Metazoa; phylum Chordata; class Actinopteri; order Syngnathiformes; family Syngnathidae; genus Nerophis; species Nerophis ophidion. The sequence continues at coordinate 68,239,078 of NC_084615.1, read as the reverse complement.
TCCATGCGTTTGTTACGTCTCGCCTCGATTACTGTAACGTATTATTTTCGGGTCTCCCCATGTCTAGCATTAAAAGATTACAGTTGGTACAAAATGCGGCTGCTAGACTTTTGACAAGAACAAGAACGTTTGATCACATTACGCCTGTACTGGCTCACCTGCACTGGCTTCCTGTGCACTTAAGATGTGACTTTAAGGTTTTACTACTTACGTATAAAATACTACACGGTCTAGCTCCATCCTATCTTGCCGATTGTATTGTACCATATGTCCCGGCAAGAAATCTGCGTTCAAAGGATTGCGGCTTATTAATGATTCCCAAAGCTCAAAAAAAGTTTGCCGGACTCTCGCTGCTGTGTTGGATCCGCTTTGGATCCATTATGGATTGAACTTTCACATTATCATGTTAGACTCGCTCGACATCCATTGCTTTCGGTCCCCTAGAGGGGGGGGTTTGGTTGCCCACATATGTGGTCCTCTCCAAGGTTCTCATAGTCATCATTGTCACCGACGTCCCACTGGGTGTGAGTTTTCCTTGCCCTTATGTGGGCCTACAGAGGATGTCGTAGTGGTTTATGCAGCCCTTTGAGACACTAGTGATTTAGGGCTATATAAGTAAACATTGATTGATTGATTGATTGATTGATTGATTGACTTGTCCAGGGTGTACACCGCCTTCCGCCCGATTGTAGCTGAGATAGGCACCAGCGCCCCCCGCCACCCTAAAGGGAATAAGCGGTAGAAATTGGATGGATGGATGGATGGATGATATATAATCCATCCATCCATCCATCCATTTTCTACCACTTATAATATAAGGCAAAATTAACACCTTAAATCAGTGGTTCTCAAACTTTTTTCAAACTTTGTGGAAAAGCAGCTGTAAGCTGCAATATCAACAAAAAAAAAATCAGCGATATCCTGCTGGCACTGAAAAAGAGTAACAGGTCCACTTTTTTTCCGTTTAAAGTGTTTGATAAAAAGGGAAATATACAGTATGTTACCTTCGTTCTTGAGTCTTTGCATTATGCACGATGACACACAATTGATTTTGATTAAAAAGGAATGGTATTTAATAATTGATCATCAAAATCAATACGCATCAACCCTGTGATTAATTAGGGTCCCTTTGGGTTAAAACATGCACCTGAGGTTAGGTTGATTGGCATCACTAAATTGGCCCCAGTGTGTGAATGTTGTCTATCTATCTGTGTTGGTGCTGTGATGAGGTGGCGACTTGTCCAGGGTGTACTTCGCCTTCCACCCAGCGAGGGACAAGTGGTCGAAAATGGACGGATTGATGGATGAATGTTGTCTGTCTATCTGTGTTGGCCCTGCGATGAGGTGGCGACTTGTCCAGGGTGTACTTCGCCTTCCACCCAGCGAGGGACAAGTGGTCGAAAATGGACGGATTGATGGATGAATGTTGTCTGTCTATCTGTGTTGGCCCCGCGATGAGGTGGCAACTTGTCCAGGGTGTACTTCGCCTTCCACCCAGAGAGGGACAAGTGGTCGAAAATGGACGGATTGATGGATGAATGTTGTCTGTCTATCTGTGTTGGCCCCGCGATGAGGTGGCGACTTGTCCAGGGTGTACTTCGCCTTCCACCCAGAGAGGGACATGTGGTCGAAAATGGACGGATTGATGGATGAATGTTGTCTGTCTATCTGTGTTGGCCCCGCGATGAGGTGGCGACTTGTCCAGGGTGTACTTCGCCTTCCACCCAGAGAGGGACATGTGGTCGAAAATGGACGGATTGATGGATGAATGTTGTCTGTCTATCTGTGTTGGCCCCGCGATGAGGTGGCGACTTGTCCAGGGTGTACTTCGCCTTCCACCCAGAGAGGGACATGTGGTCGAAAATGGACGGATTGATGGATGAATGTTGTCTGTCTATCTGTGTTGGCCCTGCGATGAGGTGGCGACTTGTCCAGTGTGTACTTCGCCTTCCACCCAGCGAGGGACAAGTGGTCGAAAATGGACGGATTGATGGATGAATGTTGTCTGTCTATCTGTGTTGGCCCTGCGATGAGGTGGCGACTTGTCCTGTGTGTACTTCGCCTTCCACCCAGCGAGGGACAAGTGGTCGAAAATGGACGGATTGATGGATGAATGTTGTCTGTCTATCTGTGTTGGCCCCGCGATGAGGTGGCAACTTGTCCAGGGTGTACTTCGCCTTCCACCCAGAGAGGGACAAGTGGTCGAAAATGGACGGATTGATGGATGAATGTTGTCTGTCTATCTGTGTTGGCCCCGCGATGAGGTGGCGACTTGTCCAGGGTGTACTTCGCCTTCCACCCAGAGAGGGACATGTGGTCGAAAATGGACGGATTGATGGATGAATGTTGTCTGTCTATCTGTGTTGGCCCTGCGATGAGGTGGCGACTTGTCCAGTGTGTACTTCGCCTTCCACCCAGCGAGGGACAAGTGGTCGAAAATGGACGGATTGATGGATGAATGTTGTCTGTCTATCTGTGTTGGCCCTGCGATGAGGTGGCGACTTGTCCTGTGTGTACTTCGCCTTCCACCGAGCGAGGGACAAGTGGTCGAAAATGGACGGATTGATGGATGAATGTTGTCTGTCTATCTGTGTTGGCCCTGCGATGAGGTGGCGACTTGTCCAGGGTGTACTTCGCCTTCCACCCAGAGAGGGACAAGTGGTCGAAAATGGACGGATTGATGGATGAATGTTGTCTGTCTATCTGTGTTGGCCCCGCGATGAGGTGGCGACTTGTCCAGGGTGTACTTCGCCTTCCACCCAGAGAGGGACATGTGGTCGAAAATGGACGGATTGATGGATGAATGTTGTCTGTCTATCTGTGTTGGCCCCGCGATGAGGTGGCGACTTGTCCAGGGTGTACTTCGCCTTCCACCCAGAGAGGGACAAGTGGTCGAAAATGGACGGATTGATGGATGAATGTTGTCTGTCTATCTGTGTCGGCCCCGCGATGAGGTGGCGACTTGTCCAGGGGGTACTTCGCCTTCCACCCAGAGAGGGACAAGTGGTCGAAAATAGACGGATTGATGGATGAATGTTGTCTGTCTATCTGTGTTGGCCCTGCGATGAGGTGGCGACTTGTCCAGGGTGTACTTCGCCTTCCACCCAGAGAGGGACAAGTGGTCGAAAATGGACGGATTGATGGATGAATGTTGTCTGTCTATCTGTGTTGGCCCCGCGATGAGGTGGCGACTTGTCCAGGGTGTACTTCGCCTTCCACCCAGAGAGGGACATGTGGTCGAAAATGGACGGATTGATGGATGAATGTTGTCTGTCTATCTGTGTTGGCCCCGCGATGAGGTGGCGACTTGTCCAGGGTGTACTTCGCCTTCCACCCAGAGAGGGACAAGTGGTCGAAAATGGACGGATTGATGGATGAATGTTGTCTGTCTATCTGTGTTGGCCCCGCGATGAGGTGGCGACTTGTCCAGGGTGTACTTCGCCTTCCACCCAGAGAGGGACAAGTGGTCGAAAATGGACGGATTGATGGATGAATGTTGTCTGTCTATCTGTGTCGGCCCCGCGATGAGGTGGCGACTTGTCCAGGGGGTACTTCGCCTTCCACCCAGAGAGGGACAAGTGGTCGAAAATAGACGGATTGATGGATGAATGTTGTCTGTCTATCTGTGTTGGCCCTGCGATGAGGTGGCGACTTGTCCAGGGTGTACACCGCCTTTCGCCCGATTGTAGCTGAGCTAGGTGCCAGCGCCCCCCGCGTCCCCAAAAGGGAATACCATCCATCCATCCATTTTCTACCGCTTATTCCCTTTCGGGGTCGCGGGGGGCGCTGGCACCTAGCTCAGCTACAATCGGGCGGAAGGCAGGGTACACCCTGGACAAGTCGCCACCTCATCGCAGGGCTAACACAGATAGACAGACAACATTCACACTCACATTCACACACTAGGGCCAATTTAGTGTTGCCATTCAACCTATAAGCGGTAGTAAATGGATGGATGGACAATGTTCTTTAATTTGACTGTGATGAGGACCAGGGGGGCTTCACGGTGGCAGAGGGGTTAGTGCGTCTGCCTCACAATACGGAGTTCCTGCAGTCCTGGGTTCAAATCCAGGCTCGGGATCTTTCTGTGTGGAGTTTGCATGTTCTCCCCGTGAATGCGTGGGTTCCCTCCGGGTACTCCGGCTTCCTCCCACTTCCAAAGACATGCACCTGGGGATAGGTTGATTGGCAACACTAAATTGGCCCTAGTGTGTGAATGTGAGTGTGAATGTTGTCTGTCTATCTGTGTTGGCCCTGCGATGAGGTGGCGACTTGTCCAGGGTGTACCCTGCCTTCCGCCCGATTGTAGCTGAGATAGGCGCCAGCGCCCTCCGCGACCCCGAAAGGGAATAAGCGGTAGAAAATGGATGGATGGATGGAGGAACAGGGGCAGCTGAAGAATGGTCAGTAAAAGGTCATAAATCAGGGTTTCAGTTTAAACATCTGAATCACATCACATTACAATCTCTTCTGCTTTTCCAGACAAGGGAGGGAAGAGATAGTTCCCCATTTCCTCTTCAGGACCTTTACAGACCACAATACTGCGCTATGTGATTCTATGGTAATGATGTAGTGCATTTGGGACTTTCCCGCGATTAAATGTGGAAACGTGTACATGATCGCATCCGTGTTTGTACTTAACCTGCAACTCATATATTATGATGCATGTCAGCATTGTTTGATTGCCATTTTTTAAATATTTTAAACATGTCAGAAATGATATTTCCACGATCTGTTACTTGCATTCACAAATACCGTGTTTTTTCTGCTCATTATGAAAACTGTGACATTTTTAAATCAGTTTACCAGAATACAAAACATGGGTGTACGGCTTCTCAGTCAAATTATAATCTATACTAAACGTAAATGTATATGAGTTTGAGTTTATTTGGAACATGCAAGCATACAACATGAAACATCACAATTTCCAGTTTCTCTTTTCAACATGTTCGAAAAGGAGTAGGAAGAAGCAGAGCTTATTAAATCCTACCCCTTTTCTTTACATAACAGTTGCTAAAACTTTTGTTCACTTCCTGTTCTCAATGTATTCACAATGTATACTCCTTAAGTAACAAGTAATCACGATAAACATAAATAAACAAATAAATAATTGGTGAAGTAAGTTTTATTCCATACGATGAGATAAGTAAGATTATTTTGAGAATAAATGGGTGAGTAAAATCAGAATGTTTATTATAGTTCTTCTTTTTGTTACTTTGTAAACACTTCCAGTTTGAAGAGTTTCTTGAAGTGGATCATATTTGTATATTTTTTGATTTTTATTTGCTTAATCCATTCCATAATTTAATTCCACATACTGATATACTAAAGGTCTTAAGTGTTGCACGTGCATACAAATGTTTTAAATTACATTTTTCTCTAAGATTATATTTCTCTTCTTTTGTTGAGAAGAATTGTTGTATATTCTTGGGAAGCAGGTTATAGTTTGATTTGTGTATAATCTTAGCTGTTTGCAATTCCACTATGTCGTGGAATTTCAGTATCTTTGATTCAATAAGTAAAGGGTTTGTATGTTCTCTATATCCAACATTATGTATTATTCTAACTGATCTTTTTTGTAACACTGTTAGTGAATGAAGTGTACTTTTGTAATTATTTCCCCATATTTCTACACAGTAACTCAGATATGGTAACACTAGTGAGCAGTAGAGAATATGAAGTGATTTTTGGTCTAGAACATACTTGGCTTTATTCATTATTGACGTATTTCTTGCTACTTTATGTTGTATATTTTTTACATGAGATATCCGGTTCAATTTATCATCAATCATTATACCTAGAAATTTGGTTTCATTTACGCTTTCAATTTCTATTCCGTCTATTTGTATTTGTGTTTGACTTTCTTTTCTACTGTTACCAAATCGCATTATTTTAGTTTTACTGAGATTCAATGATAGTCTGTTTTTGTCAAACCATTTTTTTAATTTGTTCATTTCTTCTGTTATTATTTGTATTATCCTCTGTGTGTTCTCTCCTGAACAAAATGCTGTTGTATCATCCGCAAATAATACTATCTATAATATATATATATATATATATATATATATATATATATATATATATATATATATATATGTCTTGATTGGATTATCCAGAGAATAGTGCTCGATACCGTGGTAGAGCGCAATATGTAGGTGTGGGAAAAATCACAAGACTACTTCATCTCTACAGAACTGTTTCAGCCTAAAAAAAAATCTCCTGATGATTGAGGGAACCCCTCATGAAACAGTTCTGTTGAGATGAAGTAGTCATGGGATTTTTCCCACACCTACATATATATATATTCCACCACATGTGGCAGTGGAGACAATCTCAAACAAACAGAAGAAGTTTGAAGCCATAATAGTCATAATGTTGAGTCTTAAGCGCAAAAAATTGTGACTAAAGTGAAGTAGCTGTATTTTCATTTGCACTTTATTTTTTGGGGAGTTTATGTAATAAACATATAATATTATTTTGTACTATTCATTTCGTTTGTACGTATTTTTTTAGCACTGCGTAAATTCATTTTTTTAAAACTTTTTCATGAGACCACTCCTTTTTAGTATATTTGACAAGTATTTAATTTTCCAATCAGCCTATACTAATGGCTTGATGATAATCTTTGTAATTAACACATGCTTTTGTATCATTTGACAAGATTTCTAATGTTCGACTGTCAGTACGTTAGACATAAATATGGCATATGATTAAAATCAAGAGTGAGATTACTTATTCAGTGTTAATATTGGAGTGGGACCCGGGCACCTCTGCAGTGTAAAAGTTAGGCCCCGTGGTCAGAATGGTTAAGAAACCCCTGGTCTACTGTTTATTATTATTGTATTAGTATTATCACTATATTGTGTGTGATGATCTGACGAGTCGATAGTTTCAGCCAAAATAAAACACACGTCTTTTGACGGCCATATCCTCTTCTAGTGAACAGTTGTGGTTTGTAAGCGGATTTTGGCTTTGTCTGAAAAATAGGAACTAATGTCCTTACGTAATGTAAGCAAAACCTTCCCAGTAAACTTAACAAACCAATAAAGAGTAACAAAACATACATCACTACTAAAAGGTGCATTAATAATTTATTACAAGAAACACATTTGTCAAGATGACACACATCAATAAATATATAGGATATGTAATAAATACAATAGAAGTGAGAAATATAATAGGGAGGTCCAGTGTACTTTTATGTACTACACACATTCTCTGCTTTGATGGCTGGTACGCTGTTTGTTTATGTTTTTCTTCTTCTTCCTCATTCTATACTGGAATAGAAAAACATAAAAAGAATAAACAAATCAGTCATGTACTACAACAGCCCATTAGGAAAACAGTGTCATGAAAAAACAAAGGTCAGGACCACAAAAAAACTGCTTCAAAACCTGGGAAATAAAGGCATGGGCCTGTACCATGCCAGTAATGGAACACAAATAGACATGACTGGAACTGGTATTATTAATGCATAAACTGACCTTAGGTGGCTCCATTCACTCCATTGTGAGTTGCAGAGAGCATCCTTGGCTCGGACACAGACAGTCCCAGACTTGTGCTTGACCTCAAACTGACAAGTGCTCAAGGAGTGCACCGTTATGGTCTGACAAAAGACACAAAGCTCCATAAAGTAACATACCATTTGTATCCACCTTCTGTGGTGTCTCACAAATAAATGATGAATAGTACTTTCAATTTCATTACAACAACAGTTGTAACTGTTGTCCTCACCTTTGCATTGGCTGACTCATTGCAGGGTTTGTCACAAGTTTTGCACCCACGTCGGCGCTCTAAAACTTGGAACGTCAGGGGGAAGTAAGAGTAGGGGCTGCTCCAGGAGCTTGGGTAAGTCCATTCGATCATCGAAGTGTTGACTCTACGTATTTTCACTTTGTCAGGTTTCACTGTTAAAGCAAAGAGAAGAGGTCAACTTTTGACAAATGTATACATTACAAAAGAAGTTCCCAGTTTAGCTATCGCCATAACTCTAAAGGCCAATTTGATACCCAACAGCATCAAGGCAAAATAACTCCCAAATATTTGAAAATGATTCAAACCCCATTCACAAAACAATTTACAGGCAAAAATTAGTTTTGGTTAGTAATAGGGATGTCCTGTTTAATGTATTTGGCCCCAGATACGATCCAACTTTAAGTACCGATTTGATACTTGGACAAAAGATTATGGGTCTAAAAGTCTAAAAGTTTTATAGCAAGTAGCTAAAGTACACATTATATTTTTATGAAGCTTATCTTTTTACATTTAGAATTATCTAGTACTGTTATGAATAAGATGATGTACTACATTTGTGGTGTTGAATGCTACATACATTTTTTAAGAAAATAAATGTTGCTAGTGCATAAAAAGTATACAAAAGCAAAAAATGCTACTGGCTCCCATTCAAATTATTTGGGTTTTTCCCTCAAGGACTTTCTGTATCTAAAGTCTTACTCCCTCACTTTGTAAATAATAATAAAAATCAAAGAAAAACATTTATTTTGTAATAATAAGAACAAGAAAAATATAAATATGGATTGATCACTTTAGTATCGATAATATACTGGCACTACACTGAGTATTGATAGTATCAACATTTGGGTCGATCACCCCTACTTAACATTGACATTTTTTTCTGTCCCCTTAGCCATGCCTCTTTCTTTAGTCCTTCAGTGGAAATGCTACTTGGGAGACAGTTAGTTTATTTTCCGCCATGTTGGTGGGAATTAGTATATTAGGAGTGCCTTCGCACTGTGGATAGACAACGAGCCTTGTTCTCTCATTTCAGCCTTTTTTCTGGCAAGACATGCACTCTACTGGAATTCATGCAACTCCAGCATGTTTGTAACAAAAAAAATATGGGCATGTAATAGTGTCTTCCTGAGCGTGCATTTCTTTTCAAGGAATCTTTTACGTGAGTACAATCTTTAGCACGTAAACACTGGGACACAGCTGAAGTGAAAATCGGATTATCGCCAATCAGTTAGAAAATGCAAATATCTGCCCCCAATTTGATCCCATTGTCGAGATTCGGACATTGTAATCCTCTCCAAAAAGTCAGAGGCAGTTCCAATCCTACAAAAAAAATAAGGATTTTTTTTCCTACAAGTAGTAATGTAAAGCATCTTAATCTGTTCCAGATACAGAAGCAAAATGAGAATAAATATAAAGGAAAAATTAAATGAATACATTAACATTTAAGAGAGCTCAGAGAGAGGAATGCATCCTGGCAAAATTATTTGGTTCCATAGTAGTTTATTAAGCAATCACGGGCTATTGCTATCAATTATTTAAGTAATCAGGTAAGCTATAAATTACTTCATTCAATTAATCGAGTAATCAGATAAAACAAAGTTTAAAGCCAAGCTGTGAATTTTGGGAAAAAAAATTGCCATAACCTTAATTTTTTCTAATAAATGCACATTGTCATCATTAAAATCACACTAGTAATATGTGTGCATAAAAAAAAACAAAAAACATTTAATTAAAATAAATTACCTATTGCATAGGTTGCGCCTAAACTATTTCCCTTTATTTAAAGTAAAGGCCACCCCACGCGGTCCGTAATTTATAAATATATTTTTAGTTACACTCTTTAGCCTTAACCAGTTACACTCAATAAAAAAGAAGGACAGCGACTGAGTCACAAACACTTAAAATGTTTTGTTTGGGCACTCTATTCTGATAAGTAAGTACAGAGAAAAAAGCCACAAGGTGCTTCACAACACAGTTAAAATATCAGAAATTACACTTGATATAAAAGCCCCCTAAAAAACAAATAATAATAATAATAATAATAATAATAATAAAATAATTAAAAATAAAGTAATAAATAAATATATTAAAACATTAAAACAATATAACACACAGTATGAATACGAATGAAGAAACTTTATATATATATATATATATATATATATATATATATATATAGACAACATAAAAATTAATGCACTCCAAGAGAAGCTAATTAAGAGCTTGAACAAATAAAAAAGTCTTAATATTGCTTTTGAATATGTCAACAGAGTCAACAATGAGGGCGGAAAATTTTTCCAAAGCATGGGAGCAATGGCCTGGAAACATCGGTCACCTCCAGCAGATTACGATCCACACACCTCCAAAAGATGAGAACTGAAAAACTGGGAAAATATATTGTCCAAATTTGTCCTAAAAACGACTCATACTGTCCGATGGCTTACAAAAACCAAGGCTTGACAGTATTAATTTTCGTAACGTGGTGGGAGTGGAGCTGGACTTTCTGGCGGTGGTGTCAGAGAGGAGAAGTCTAGCAAAACTCCTAGCCATTATGGACAACACCTCCCACCCAATACACTCGGAGCTTGCGGAGAGAATGAGCACTTTCAGTGGAAGGCTCAGACTCCCTAAATGCAACATGGAACGACACAGGAGGTCCTTCATACCGACAGCCATCAGACTGTATAATGTATATGTTCCTTGACTGCGCTTAAATGTAAAATATATGTAGAATATATTTATACTATTCATATATTATATATATAATATATGTTATATATTATTCATTATTATTATTTTCTATTGTGAGCGAACTGTGGTGCTGAATTGCCCCCAGGGATCAATAAAGTATGCTCTATTCTATTCCAAACTTGTTGTTTGCAAGACACCAACAAAACTATTCATCTAGCACATTTAAAAAAAAAACTTTTTTTAATGGCCATCTATTGAAAGTTTTAATATTTTGAAAAAAAGGAACAAAGGACACATGAACAGAACAAAAAATACAGAATACAGACCTATTTCGGACAGAAAGAAGTGTTTGAAGTAGCTCTCCACCAGGAAATCATCCGTCCTCACGTATACCGTGACGTGGATGCGACTCTTCTCCTCAGCATAGGCGCAGTACTGCTCGTCCACACAGGAGATCCCGTGTCCAGTGCCGTCCTCTGAGCAACTGAAATTGCATGTCGAGTGATGACCACTGGTGTCCACTGAGCAGTTCCTTTCTCTGTGAGTGAGTAAACAAAAAGTTCAGCGTTTCATCTAGGGCAGGGGTGTCCATTTGAGGGCCTGCAGCTCGTTTTTTCTTTGGCACATTCCTAAATTACAATTAAGCAATGTGAGAAAAAAAAGCTGTAATGTTGACATAAAAAATATTCAAGATACTAGTACTAATAATACACTGTCACCAAGAGCACAACACTGAGATCTAGGTTGTAAAGAAGCGTACAGTGGCAGAGTAGAGATAACTAAAAGGAAATTTGAATCAGTGCTGACCACATTTTTGGTGGAGGAGTAAGTCTAAAAGTGCGGCCCACGGGCTTTTTTACCGGGCACATTCCTAAATCCCTGATCTAAGGTGTTTGATTACACCAGGGGTAGGGAACCTATGGCTCTAGAGCCAGATGTGGCTCTTTTGATGACTGCACCAGGCTCTCAGATAAATCTTAGCTGACATTGCTTAACACGATAAGTAATGAATAATTCCGCTGGTAATCACAGTGTCAAAAATAACGTTCAAAATATAAAACATTCTCATGCATTTTATTCCATCCATCCGGTTTCTACCGCACCTGTTGAAGAAGTCGCAATAACGGTAAGAAGTATTTTATTTGTTGTTGGTTAGCTTCAGAATAACAATGTTATTTAAAAGAATAAGAGACGTATTATACTCAAAAAATGTTGGTCTTACTTAAAAATGCATGCATTTAGTTGTATTCAGTGTTAAAAAAATATATTATATGGCTCTCAAGGAAATACTTTTTAAAATATTCAGGTTGTATGGCTCTCTCAGCCAAAAAGGTTCCCGACCCCTGGATTACACTGTACAACTCAGCAACTTGTATGACTATTCATGTGAAACTGATTTCAGTGATGTGCCCTTGACCTTTAATCGTATTTTGCAGTTCCAGATGAAGTATTTCTGGCTGTTGCTCTCAGCGTGAGTGTGAGTCTGAGCAGTGTGTTATTATTGGACCGCGAGACAGGAAACATTGCTACAGTGTGTGAGCTTACCGTTCAACTCCGATAAGTTCCACTTTTCCAACACGAGACCTGTCCCAGGTCCAAGAACAGTTGAACGCCCCCTCGAAATTTTTGGTTGAGCACTTTAAATAATCCCCTACAACGAGGAGACACAGTCAGAGCCGAGCAACACAAACATCTCACGCGAGTTTAAATAACCGCAATGGCATCTTGTAATGTTTTAAAAGTGACTCTACCTAGGTCACTTTTCACCAGAATCTTTCTTTTATTTGTGTTGCCCTCTTGAATCAGGACGAGAGTGTGATTGAGGAGAGACCCGTCCTTGCTGTAGCAGCTGTAGTTGCCTCCTCCTAAACTCTCTTCCAGCTGCACCAGGTATGAATTACCCCTCTGTGCTTCCTCTGCGCCGTTCTTCTTCCACAATATATCCTTGTCATCGCCTCTCATTACTTCCTCTGCTGAGTGCAAGCACTTGAGGGCTTGTTGGCCCAACATACCATTTACCTTCACAACCAGAACTAAATGCCAAACAAACATAGAAGAAAAAAAAATGAAATATGAAAATCATTTGAACTTTGACCTGAAGGGTTTTCTTGGCCATCAAACATACCGTTTGGCTTGAGAGTCCAAGAACTCAGTGGGTTTTGATAACCCAGTTGAATAAATGCACAGATGAGGGTGAAGTCAAACACATTCATCTGAAAAAGAAGACATCTATTGATGAGATTGATCCATGAGTTACTATAAGTGTACACTACAGTGGAACAAACTTATCTCAACCCCCATTCAAAATAGCCAAAGTCGAAGCCATTACTCGCACATTTACTTGAGAATGGTCAATAAAGAGTTCTTGAACCTACGGTTGTTACATCATCGTGGTAAACCAAGGATCGCCTGTATTGTGTTTGGTTCTGAGGAGCGATTCAGGAGTTGGGCTAAAGGGGACAATGGTATTTGCCTCTTAATTACATCCAGCCCAAGAGTGAAGAAGATATGGCTGATCTTACATTATTATTTCGCCAACATTACGGTATTTTATACTCTTATCAAACAGGGGATATTTGGTTGTATGTCTTGACTACAATAACCATATCTCTTTTTGTGCAATCTTCTCATCTTTTTTTCTGTGACTGATAAAAAAAATAATTAAAATGACATTGATAAGTTGTGTTATTTGCTGAAATAAAAATCCAGGTTAATACAGCTTTGCTTTTATTTTAAAGCTTACTTTAAACTGGAACGCAGTTTGCAGGAAGTTACTGTGTGCAGATAACAGTAGTTATGCCGCAGTTGTTACATGGTGCTTAGCTATAATGAGGGAGTTAACAATACTACAATATATCGATATATATACAAACCAATTTTTAATATAAATTACAATAAGTACTCCAAAAAATCGATTCCCAACCGAAAAGCTATTTTTTTTTAATTTAGATTCTAATCCATCCATCCATTTTATACCACTTGGGAGTGGGGGTGGGGGAACTTTTCAACACTTCCATGAGTCCTTTTGGATCGCCAAGAATTTTAGTGGGATTTTTTTTATATGTCTTTGCTCAAAAAAAAAAATGCTTAATTAAAATCTATGATAAATAAATGGGTTGTACTTGTATAGCGCTTTTCTACCTTCAAGGTACTCAAAGCGCTTTGACATTACTTCCACATTTACCCATTCACACACACATTCACACACTGATGGAGGGAGCTGCCATGCAAGGCGCCAACCAGCACCCATCAGGAGCAAGGGTGAAGTGTCTTGCTCAGGACACAACTGACGTGACGAGGTTGGTACTAGGTGGGATTTGAACCAGGGACCCTCGGGTTGCACACGGCAACTCTCCGACTGCGCCACGCCGTCCCTAAAATCCATGTTGTTATAAATAATTGTCCTATTTAAGGCTTCAATTACTTCACATCATATATTCGACTTTCTAATATTTTTTTGGAGGGGAAATATTTCATATTTTGAGTGAAGCTCCAGGAGAAGATATAGAAAGTGCCATTTTGAAAGGGTTTTATTAAATTTTTGGGGGCAAATAATGTATTGCAAGGGTCAGTTTGAATGGAGAATCGTGTTAAAACAAATTGTCACCCCAATAATCAGAATCAAATCAAATGGTGAGTTGTTGTAATAATACAAAAATGACCTGTTTTGGTCATACATGTTATGTCTGGAAAAGCGATCCATCTTGTATGTCGGTTTAAGCGGGTACTTTCTAATAATCCGAAGCATATGCTGAGTTGCTCCATTTCAATCAATCAATCAATCAATCAATCAATCAATCAATGATTACTTATACAGCCTTAAATCACTAGTGTCTCCCAGTTTGGACTGGTTGTCGACATAAGCAGGTTCCTCTGTATTTTTAAATCCGACTACTTCTTATCATTCAATCTGACCATCATGCCAAAGTTAAAAAAAACATTTTTTTTAACAAAAGTAAATAAAAACAAAAGAAAAACAGCACAAAATCTTAACAGCTGCTTTTTTCTACACACATTTCAATGCCTTCTATATGGGTTTGAAATTAAAAAGCGTATCTGTTAAAACTAAAAAGACTAGTTAAATGTTTAAAGGCTAAAAGTTCTGAGCGGCATCTTACCTTGTCTTTGATGTCCTAACAATATAGTGGTGATTGTCAACAGTCCCATTTATACAGGTACAGTATTAACCTTTCACATGCAAATTTCCCCCCCGAAAACTCTTGAGGAACTCATTTTATGAGACACCTATTGTCACTTCCACCCATGCATATACACACTTCCCTGTGGATTGCAATGGTTTTACACTAGCTTTCTCAGTGTCTTGTGGTTAGGGCCTTCAATGCGTCATTCATATCCAATATTTGACATCACGCTTTTTAAATCCTTTTTTTAAAGGTCAGTCTTTTTTTTCTTTTCACAGGGCATTGGACATTCTTTGTGCTGTAATCAAACGTGTGTGAATCTGACAAACAATTCTGAGGTGTCAAGTTATTACTTTGTCAGCAGGGCAGTAAAGGCTACATGTCAGACATGAATACATGTTCATTAACTATTAGAATTTGCATTATTACTTGTTTAATATATTTGTGAATACTTTAATCAACATATGTGTGCATTTGACCTTTAAGAAATTAATAATTAACATTTTACAGGCAACTTATGAGGTAGCATTTTGGTCTTTCATATTGATGATACTCAATAAGGACAGACTTTACATTCATAGGAAGAGTATGGATACAAATATAAAGCCACTATGAATATAAGACAACCCTTCCTTTTCGAGACCTGGGTTTTATAAAACAATTAAAAATTGGCATTCAGTTCAATCCTATTTAAATGACCAATTATCATACTTCTTAGCTGGTATTTAAACATGACTTATTACACAATAAAACTCAAATGTTCAAAAGTGTTGTTTGCTATGTTGAATATGTTGCCTCGCTTCTAATGAGTACTTTTAAATGAGCTCTGTTGCTACTCAGTTTTTAACGCTACATGGACCAAAGTAGGGTTTGTACTCTTTGTCATCAATGACCTTCCATGGCTTCTCCAAAACAGACAGCGAGTAAAAATAACATTATTAAACATAAAAAAAGAAAATGCTCTCACGAGGGAGTGGGAAAACACACACGTAGGAGTGGAGAGTAACAAAAGAGGGCGAGTGCAAACGTAATTGCACAAGTCACTGAACTTCTTTTTGTGGTATAGCTCACTCTGAGAAGGGAACAACATGTGTATGACTAGCAAGTAAAAGCAGTCCAGCGCTGTCTTTCAAATAGAAAGTTAATTGGCAGCTGTGTGCAGGTGTGTCCCACACGAGGAAGTTAATATTACAAAATAAGGGCACAGGACATAAACTTAGTGCTCTTTTTGTTCATTTTACATATTATTGAATTAATTGTGGTAAATCTGGGACCTACAGCACAACATTTGGTGCCATCTAATGTGTGCTGGTGTTGTGATGATCCCTTGCCCGGATCTTGTTTTATTTTAGTTTATGTGAAGTGAAGTTAATTATATTTATATAGTGTTTTTTCCTCAAGTGACTCAAAGCGCTTTACATAGTAAAACCCAGTATCTAAGTTACAATTAAACCACTGTGGGTGGCACTGAGAGCAGGTGGGTAAAGTGTCTTGCCCAAGGACACAACGGCATTGACTAGGATGGCGGAAGCGGGGATCGAACCTGCAACCCTCAAGTTGCTGGCACGGCTGCTCTACCAACTCCCTTAGTTCTGTTTCATCACCCCTGAATTTGTGTTCTTGGTTGCTGTAGGTGCTGATTATTTTCACCTGCATCTGATTAGTGTTCAGGATGCTCACCTGCTCCCAGGCATTTATGCCTGCCTTTTGCTACAATGGCTGTTTTTTTTTGCTTCATGCAACAAGTTACATTTGGTTATTCCTGTGATTCTTGATTCTTGTTCCTGTGCTAAGCTTTGCCATAACTTCCCATGCAATCGGCACCCATTTATGTTTATTCTTGACTGATTTATGAAAAATAAATCATCTTCCTACCTGCACGCTGCCTCTGGAGTTTCATCTGCATCTTGGGGAAACGATCCGCGCATTACAATGCCACCCAAGCGTAACAGGTGGGTCAATAAAGTAAAATTAGGTTTCCATCTGAAATGGTCTCTCTAAAACCAAATTCAAAAACAGAGACAGACTTGGATATATCTTCTCATATTTCAATTCCAATGTATTTTTTCTTTACTTCTGCTCCATCCCACATCTTCACAAATCTATTAATTTGTGGACATCTGGTGGTTTAGTCGTTTGTTAAACAGCACTACATATACTGTTTGTTGGAACAATAATGACAGTAAGAGTCTTTTAAAGTGCAGATCCAGCCCAAAAGCACAGATTGTTCTTACCACAGTTATATTTCACTGCAATCTGGCAGTCCAGAAAACACGGTGGCAAAAGGGCGGCTCACTACTCATATGACTTGATCGAGTCGTATGAATTCATGCATTTTAGTGCCGGAAGTTTTTCAGTTTTGAGGACTTTTGGACCTTTGGCCTGTGGAACTCTGTAGCACCTCCATGACTTCATAAGCGCGAACAGTTGTGATGTTTAAATATTTCAGCACAAGTCTTGTTTTTCCAGTCGAAATTAATAATAATAATAATGGATTAGATTTATATCGCGCTTTTCTATAACTACATACTCAAAGCGCTCACGGAGAAGTGGGAACCCATCATTCATTCACACCTGGTGGTGGTAAGCTACATCAGTAGCCACAGCTGCCCTGATGTAGACTGACGGAAGCGTGGGAAAATTATTAATTATCCCATAATCCTCACCAAAAAAAAAAAAGAGTGGGATAAAACGTGTCTTCCGTAACAATTCCTAATAACAATGATTCGGTTTGATTCAGAATTTGTGGTTTCTGATATGATTCAGGGACAATTTTTTTTTCTAGAACTACACGGTCCAAAACGAGTCAGTCATTTGAAAATCTATTCAGTAACTTTTTAGCAAGAAAAAAAAAAAAGTAGTTTGACTGTGAAATAAATACTGCATACTTGACATTGTAGGTGAAGTTTCTTATATTCCTGTTATTTCTTGTAAGAGAATTATGTATAAATGAATTATAAAGACAAACAAGCAGGCAAACAACAATTATGGACCGATGCATTCAAACCTTGAATGACTAAAGTCCAAACAACACTTCAGGTTGAATTAACAAAAGGAAACCTTTTATGCTCTGATTTTCCATATTCAAGAAATTTCTGTGTGTTGGTCATGTATGATGTCTTTTTGTTTCCCAACGGGGACCGATAAATCTAATTCAAATCAATCAATCTAGTACAACTACAATAACCAGCATTTGTACAGTGGGTTTACCTGATTCTATTGTTGTTGTTTTTGTCAGGCTTGCCATTGACAGTTTGTTTGTTATAGTTTTTCTTCTGTGTGTGTTTAGTATTTCCTGTTTTTAGTTCCTGTCAGCGCTCTTATTTTGTCTGTTTACTGTTTTTTTCCCTGTGCCCTGTTTTCCCCTCTGATGCGGCTGATTGGCACCTGGCCACACCTGGTGTCAATCAGCCCACTCCTATTTTACCTGCTTTGATCTTCCAGTCAGTGCTGGATTATTGTCACTCTCGTCGTTGCTACCCGTCGTGTCGTGTCATATTATATCGTGTCAATGCAGTGTTGCGGTAAGCTATATTTAATAATAATTTGTAGCTTATTGTCTTTTTTTCCCTGCTTTCAAGTTTGTTTTCATATTATAAGTACAACGTCTGTTTCTTGCTTGATACCTGCTAGCTTCCACGCTAGGCCATTTTGTTTGTTATCCGCCTCGTGCGCGCTTTTTGATGTACCCTTAGTGTTTTAAATTAAATCATGTTTTCCTGCAAAGTGCTTCATTCCTTCTCTGCATCTTGGGGTTCGTCTACAACAAACTCTGACAAATGTTTCAACATTGAAATAATAAAATATTAACATATACAAAATAAAGTGCAACCAACACCTCTTAGAACAGACTCTATTAGCAGTAGGTTTACTTAAGAAATTATGTAGAACCAAATATTTTCATATTAAATGAGCAGTGGTTTGACCTTCTCCAAAACGTGATGGAAGTTAAAGCGGATACGTTTCAGTGACGGACAGACCAAATGGCTGTGGGTGTAATGAACAGAGTTGTAAAAGTAAGTGATATGTGACCACTTTTACGGTTATAAGTAACATTTTTAAAAACATGTTTTAAATAATAAACTATAAATAAACTATGTTTATTACACCGTTTTTAAGTTTCCGTTTCAGCTTGGTCCGGGTCTGATGGCGAAACTAGTTCCGCTGTCACATCCATTTTGTCTCTTCCATCCTTTGTAGCTTAAAGTTAAGTTATGTCTTTATAACATTGTGTTGTGTCGTTTTTATTTAAAAAGTTAAAGGACCAATGATTGTCACACACACATACTAGATGTGGCGAAATTATTCTCTTCATTTTATTTTTATTATTTTATTTTTTTCTAGTCTTTCGCTATCAATATCATCATCCACAAATCTTTCATCTTCGCTCAAATTAATGGATAAATTATCGTTTTCTCGGTCCGAATAGCTCTTGCTGCTAGAGGCTCCCATTATAAACAATGTGAGGACGTGAGGAGCCCTCACCCTTGTGACGTAATAGTCTGCTACTTCCGGTAAAGGCAAGGCTTTTTTATCAGCACCAAAAGTTGTGAACTTTATCGTCGATGTTCTCTACTAAATCCTTACAGCAAAAATATGGCAATATCGCGAAATGATCAAGTATGACACATAGAATGGACCTGCTATCCCCGTTTAAATAACAAAATCTCATTTCAGTAGACCATTAAACCCCTAATTACAACACATTCCTTTTGTTTGGATGAATGACATTTCAGATATATTTCCATTACTTTTCTAAACTTCTAAAAAATATATTTTTCATAACTTTTCCAGACCGTAAAAATGGCATTTGAAATATTTTAATTTTTGTATTAATCAATCATAAAACACTATACACAACATCCATCCATTCATCCATTTTCTACCTCTAATTCCCTTTGGGGTCGCGGGGGGCGCTGGTGCCTATCTCAGTTACAATTGGACAAGTCGCCACCTCATCACAGGGCCAACACAGACAGACAGACAACATTCACACTCATATTCACACACTAGGGCCAATCTAGTGTTGCCAATCAACCTATCCCCAGGTGCATGTCTTTGGAAGTGGGAGGAAGCTGGAGTACCCGGAGGGAACCCACGCAGTCACGGGGAGAACATGCAAATTCCACACAGAAAGATCCCGAGCTTAGGATTGAACCCTGGACTACATAGGACCTTCGTATTGTGAGGCAGACTCACTAACACCTCCTCCACCGTGCTGCCCCAACAATACCATAATAATTGCAATTCAACAACCAAACCCGACCAGAATAGTTGATCTGCCATTTCTTTTCTTTTTCTCCTATGTCCCACTCTCCCTTGTGGAGGGGGTCCGGTCCGATCCGGTGGCCATGTACTGCTTGCCTGTGTATTGGCTGGGGACATCTCTGCGCTGCTGATCCGCCTCTGCTATTGATGGTTTCCTGCTGGCCCCGCTGTGAACGGGACTCTCGCTGCTGTGTTGGATCCGCTTTGGACTGGACTCTCGCGACTGTGTTGGATCCATTATGGATTGAACTTTCAAAGTATCATGTTAGACCCGCTCAACATCCATTGCTTACCTCCTCTCCAAGGTTCATCATTGTCACCGACATCCCACTGGGTCATTATTGTCACCGATGTCCCACTGGGTGTGAGTTTTCCTTGCCCTTATGTGGGCCTACCGAGGATGTCGTAGTGGTTTGTGCAGCCCTTTGAGACACTAGTGATTTAGGGCTATATAAGTAAACATTGATTGATTGAATAGAGCAATTGAAAGGACACACAAACGTGACACAAAACGATCCAAAAGCAGTCAAACAAAAATGTATATGATCAAGAACAGTATTCATACCAATTCCAACATAGTAGTGATTAGCAAACCCTCATTGACATTATCATTACAGCCATTTATACAAAAATAAATACAATAAAATGTTATAAAGTGGGACTTTTACGAGTTTTATGACATTTCTCTAATGCTTGTTTTGATGGTTTCCCTGTGTAAACTATAGACACCGATAGTAACACCACAAATCAGTAACCTTTTAAGCGACATATTCTGAGCTTCCAATTTCCAGATATATGTTTTCAGTGGAAACCAACTATTGGAAATGTATGACCGTTTATTTTGTAGCCTGAGACAGTAAGATATTTCTTGAAATTGTCGAAAAATGTCTTTGTACTGGGCTTCACGGTGGAAGAGGGATTAGTGCGTCTGCCTCACAATACGAAGGTCCTGAGTAGTCATGGGTTCAATCCCGGCCTCGGGATCTTTCTGTGTGAAGTTTGCATGTCCTCCCCGTGAATGCGTGGGTTCCCTCCGGGTACTCCGGCTTCCTCCCACTTCCAAAGACATGCACCTGGGGATAGGTTGATTGGCAACACTAAATTGGCCCTATTGTGTCAATGTGAGTGTGAATGTTGTCTGTCTATCTGTGTTGGCCCTGCCATAAGATGGCGACTTGTCCAGGGTGTACCCTGCCTTCCGCCCGATTGTAGCTGAGATAGGCACCAGCGCCCCCCGCGACCCCAAAAGTAATACGCGGTAGATAATGGATGGATGTCTTTGTACTGTATTTACTTACTTCTTTCAGCCCAACATCCTCACTTACATGTGTTCAAATCATGTCAAATATTTGATATTCGGCATGTAGGGGTGGACATTATCAACTTTCAGTTGCTTCAATGGCACAAATAAATCTCAACACATTAATGAAGAAGAAATCCTACCTATATTCCTTCTTACTTCATTAATTACTTAACTAACTGGCCCTGACTTACCACAATTACTTTGCGATGATAGCATCCCTTGTTAGCCAGCCGCCATGCTCCTTGTTGGTCAAGTTCATTTTGTTTTGATAGTTTTGTTTTGTCGACTTCTTCGGGTTAAAGCGGCAACCACCCTCATGAAGCACTTTATGCTATCATTAAAATAAAGTCAACTGTCCAAAAAATTATTCTCTATTCAGTAATATTTTTTAACGAAAGGTTCCCACGAAAATGCAATGCATCTGATCCAAAACACATGGGTGACATCTAGTGGACAAACTCATGTCCTACATCAAAATACCCTTTAAAATGCACATGGACAAATGGGAGTTTGAAAATGTTCTTCTGTCATTTAAATATGTAAGTTTTTTTTTTAACGACGTCACACATGTTTGAATAAAATTAATTAAAAATGTGGCCAATAATGTTTAATTTAAAATGTCTAAGACTACCCAATAAAAATACAAAATGATTCATTAAACCTGGACATAAGCAAATCTAACTTGACATACTTCACTCAACATAGACGTCATAACGTCATCAAAACTCACCTTTGAGCATTCACACACACAAAGCACCAACATTTTGAACAAAGATGAGGTGATAAATCAAAGGGTAAAATATATGATACATTTTTTATGTGGCAGCATTGTTAAAGTGATCAATAAGTTCCACTTTTGCATCTCTTTAAGACTGTTGAACGCATCATAACTATCCCCTCAATTCCCCCCAAAATGGATTAACTTGCTGGAATAAAAAGACAATATAACAGGAATTGAGGGGATAGTTATGATGCGTTCAACAGTCTCAAAGAGATGCAAACGTGGAACTTATTTATCACTTTGACCATGCTGCCACATAAACATGTATTATATATTTTACCCTTTGATTCATCACTTCATCTTTGTTCACAATGTTGGTGCTGTGTGTGTTTGAAAGTTCAAAGGTGAGTTTTGATGACGTTATGATGTCTACGTTGAGTGAAGGATGGATGGGCAAAAGTGCAATATATTTATCTGTAGAGTAATCTATTTATTTATATCTGCACCTTATCGCTCTTTTATCCTGCACTACCATGAGCTAATGCATCAACATTTTGTTCTTATTTGTACTGTAAAGTTCAAATTGGAATGACGATAAAAAGGAAGTCTAAGTCTAAGTCTTTGCCCATAACTGTGGTGTGTTCAAGGACCCACGGTTAATGTTAAACATATAAATATTACTTGTTTTTAAAGAGAGAGGGAGGCTTTACTCTAAGTCAGGGGTAGGGAACCTATGGCTCGCGAGTCAGATGTGGCTCTTTTGATGACTGCATCTGGCTCTTGGATAAATCTGAGCTGACATTGCTTAACACGATAAGTAATGAATAATTCTACTTGTAATCACAGTGTTGAAAATAATGTTCAAAATATAAAACATTCTCATGCATTTTTAATCCATCCATCCGTTTTCTATCGCACCTGTTCAAGAAGTTGCGTTAAAGGTAAGAAGTTTTTTGTTTATTATTGGTTAGTGTGGGGCTTGCCCTCCTGGGGGTTCTTCAGACCACCAAGCACCGACATGAGAGCCTGTTTCGGGGTTACAATATTTTTTTATTTTTCAATAAGTCTCTCAGTTGCTTTCCAGCAATTGTCTTTTTCTCTGTCGTCCTTGCTCGTGCTTTGGCTCCAGCTCCAACCCCATCTCTCTTACTGGCTGCTGCTTATAACAGAGCGACAGGTGATTAGATACAAGGCCCAGGTGGGCCATATACGCACCTATCGCTGATTTCGAGGCTGATCGTGGCAACACCCCGCTTCGCTGCAGGCCCGCAGGCCACACCCCCTCCACAGTTAGCTTCCGAATAACAATGTTATTACAAAGAACAAGGGACCTATTACACTCTAGAAATGTTGGTCTTACTTAAAAATGCACACGTTTAGTTGTGTTCAGTGTTCAAAAAAACATTATATGGCTCTTACGGAAATTCATTTTGAAATATTTGGCTTCTTGGCTCTCTCAGCCAAAAAGGTTCCCTACCCCTGCTCTAAGGATATAGGCTAATAATGATATACTTATAATAACAATGATGTATTATCCCAATTCATAGTACCCGCTGAGGACAATCCTGTAGGCATCAGCTAATCTCTACTTTAAAAATAAAGGACAAGTTGACAAATGTTTGATTATATTTAAGTGAATGATGTTAAACAATTTTTAAAATTCATATTCTGGCAGTGTTATACTGAATTTGTTGGCAGTTTAAAAAAAAAAAAAAAAAAAAGGAAAACAACAAAAAACAATAATAAATTATTTTAGGGGGTTACTGAGACATGTTATAGATATGTTAATACCATACATAAAAAGTCAAAAAAATAATTAAGGTTTTTACATGTGTTAAAAAAAAATGATTTCAACCAAATTCATGCAATATTGCTACTGAATAGGGTTTAGGGTTGTGGTCGTGTATGGTAGCCCTAAAATACATTGATACGTCTGGCACGATGTACATGCTCGCAAAATTTTTTGCGTTTTTTTGGCAAATTTATTACAAATAAAAAACTAATAAATTCCATATATTTAAGCATTCGCAGCCTTTGCCGTGAAGCTCAAAAATGAGCTCGGACTCATCCTGTTTCATTTGATCATCCTTGAGATTTTCCTTTAGCTTAATTGGAGTCCACGTGTGGTAAATTCAGTTGGTTGGACATCATTTGGAAAGATGCACACCTCAAAGTGCATGGTAGAACACAAAGAAAATCGGAGGTCGAAGGAATTTTCTGTAGACCTCGGACACAGGATTGTCTGAAAGGACAAATCTGGGAAAGGGTGTACACAAATATCTGCTACCTTGAATGTCTCAATGAGCACAGTGGTCTCCATCATCCATGAATGAAAACAGTTTGGAAGCACCAGGATTCTTCCTTGAGCTGGCTTGTCGATTAATCTGAGGGATCGGGGGTAGAAAGGTCCTTGTCAGGAAGGTGACCAAGAACCTGATGGTCACTCTGTCAGAGCTACACTTTCTGTGGAGAGAGGAGAACTTTCCAGAAGGACAACCATCTGTACAGCAATCCACCAATCAGGGCTGCATGCTATAGTTGCCAGACAGAAGCCATTTCATAGTAAAGTTTGCCAAAATGCACCTGAAATACTCTCAGACCAGACGAAATACAATGCTCTGGTCTGATTAGCCCAGTGTTTTTCCACCTTTTTTGAGCCAGGGCACATTTTTCGAGTTAAAAAAATGCGGAGGCACACAAACAGCAGAAATCATTAAAAAAACAAAACTCAGTTGATAGTGAAAAGTCCTTGTCGCAGTTGTTGGATATGACTTTAAAGCATAACCAAGCATGTATCACTATAGTGCTTGTCTCAAAGTAGGTGTACTGTCACCACCTGTCACATCACACCCTGACTTATTGGGACTTTTTTGCTGTTTTCTTGTGTGTAGTCTTTTAGTTCTTGTCTTGCACTCCTATTTTGGTGGAGTTTTCCTGTAGCAGTTTCATGTCTTCCTTTGAACGATATTTCCCGCATCTACATTGTTTTTATCCTTCATCGTGGGGACATACTCATGTCATGTTCGGATGTACATTGTGGAAGCCATCTTTGCTCCACAGTAAGTCTTTGCTGTCGTCCAGCATTCTGTTTTTGTTTACTTTGTAGCCAGTTCAGTTTTATTTTTGCTCTGCACAGCCTTCTCTAGGCTTCAATGCCTTTTCTTAAGGGCACTTACCTTTTGTTTATTTGTAGTTTATGCATTAAATAATTTATGCCTCCCGTTGTATTACCATCTACAAAGCAATTAGCTACCTGCTGCCACCTACTGATATGGAGAGTATTACACGGTTACTCTGCAGAGCTCTAGACAGCACAGACACTCAACAACAACACATCATTTGCAGACTATAATTACTGGTTTGATAAAAAATATTTTTAACCCAAATAGGTGAAATTTGATAATCTCACATGGCACACCAGACTGTATATATCATGGCACACTAGTGTGCCGCGGCACAGTGGTTGAAAAACACTGGATTAGCCAACTGCCATGTTTGAAGCAAACCATGCAGGCACCGCTTATTCCCAGGCCAGTACCATCTCTACAATGAAGCATGGTGGTGGCAGCATCATGCTGTGGGGATGCTTTTCAGCAGCAGGAACTCGGAGACTAGTGAGGACGGAGGGAAAGATGAATGTATTAATGTAGAGAGACATCCTGGATCACAAATAAAACTTACCA
Source organism: Nerophis ophidion (assembly GCF_033978795.1). Classification (NCBI taxonomy): domain Eukaryota; kingdom Metazoa; phylum Chordata; class Actinopteri; order Syngnathiformes; family Syngnathidae; genus Nerophis; species Nerophis ophidion. Next base: position 68,213,515 of record NC_084615.1, on the reverse strand, counting down.
TTCAAGTTGATGGAGCTTGAGAGGTGCTGCCAAGAGGAATGGGTGAAACTGCCCAAAGACAGGAGTGTCAAGCTTGTGGCATTGTATCAAAAAAGACTTGAGGCTGTTATTGCTGCCAAATATGCAGTATTGAGCAAAGGCTGAGAATACTTATGTACATGTGATTTAAAAAACAATAACTCAATTTTGGAGTAAGGCTGTAACACAAGGGTAAGGGAACCTATGGCTCTAGAGCCAAATGTGGCTCTTTTGATGACTGCATATGGCTCTCGGATAAATCTGCGCTGACATTGCTTAACAGGATAAGTAATGAATAATTCCACTTGTAATCACGTTCAAAATATAAAACATTCTCATGCATTTTTATGTTCAAGAAGTTGCGTTAATGGTAAGAAGTAATTTATTTATTATTGGTTAGTGTTGGGCTTGCCCTCCTGGGGGTTCTTCAGACCACCAAGCACCGACATGAGAGCCTGTTTTAGGGTTAAAATATTGTAGTTGTTTTTTAATTAGTCTCTCAGTTGCTTTCCTGCAATTGTCTTTTTCTCTTTCGTCCTCACTCGCGCTCTGGCTCCAGCCCCAACCCTGTCAGTCCTCCTGGCTGCTGCTTATAACAGAGCGACAGGTGATTAGATAAAAAGGCCCAGGTGGGCCTTCTACGCACCTGTCGCTGATTTCGAGGCCGGTCCTGGCAACATCCCGCTTTGCAGCAGGCCCCCAGGCCACGCCCCCTCCATAGTTAACTTCAGAATAACAATGTTAATACAAAGAATAAGAGACATATTATACTCTGGAAATGTTGGTCTTACTTACAAATGCACGCGTTTAGTTGTGTTCAGTGCAAAAAAAAATACTATATGGCTCTTAGGGAAATACATTTTAAAATATTTGTTTTTTTGGCTCTCTCAGACAAAAAGGTTCCCGACCCCTGCTGTAACATAACACTGTGAAAACTTTACAAGTTTTTGATGACAGTCACAGAAAGATGTGAGAAACACCACCAAACACTTCTATATTGTTCGCTGTTTGCCCCACAAGGTGCAAACATTTACATTTTTGTCCAACCTAAACATTCATTTATGTTCACCACACATTAAAAGCATTTGTGAACTGTTGAAATCGATCTAGTGGTATGTTGTGTTGGCAACACATAACATATTATCATCACAGTTCAACATCTCTAACATGTAAATACTGCCTCTTTCCAATAGGTTGAATTGTATTATGACACATTGAAGTTCTACTCAGTAATTCTTCATTTCTGAGTAATTCTTAAACATCCTTATCAATAATTATTAATCACTGAGTAACTGAATGACCTTAATCAGATGGTTATAATTCATATTTATGAGCATTTGACAAAGGTCAGTTAGGTCATGATGATGTGTTTAACATGGTCTTGAAAAATTTATTAAAAGTGGGAAATTTGATTAGCTTAAATACAAAATAAATAAATAAAAGACAACTAATAATTAATAATTAAAAAAAAATACAATGACTTCTTAAGTAGTAATTGTAAAAAAGGAAACAAATTGGGTGTATTAACTTACTGTGTAGAACACTTTCAAACAAGAACAGTGCAGTTGGCAATACATGGGGTATAGGGACCGATTCACTTTCCTAGCAATGGCCCTGGAAAGAAACAATTTCCAGATGATCTTTGTATCTCTGTGCTCGGGTCCTAAAGAGGCTGAGAGCAAAAAGTTGTAATGTTACAAGATATCACTAGCAATTATTGGGAATAATAAATGCATTACTTCCTACTGCTTAGCATATTTCACTAACATACTTTTTTTCCCTGTATTTTCTTTATGCGACATGAGCGCTACATCATTAGCTTGCGTTATAATAGGAATAACAATATGTATTAGAATTCAATTAAAAATATATCATTACATCCTTTTATTTTCCTATTGAGAGGAGAAAAAATGATCATGAATCACCAGTCATAAATAATAGATAGCAAATAGTACTTTATTGATTTCTTCAGGAGAGTTCGCTCAGGAAAATTTAAAACAGACTATATATATATATTTATATATATGTTAGGGGTGGGCAAATTAATGCGTTAAATACGAGTTAACTCATCAATCTATTAACGCCGACAATTATTTTATCACACATTTGCGTATGTTGTTTACATGCTTTTATTTTGTTAACGCCTTTTCTTAACAAGATGGCATCTCCCGGATGTACTTCGGCGTCGAGGGGCTCTTGGTAAAGATGGAACATTTGGCAAAAATACCGTACAATTCTGCAAATTTCATGGCTGGCTTACAGCGTGGTCACTCCGGGATCACTTACGGCCGCCAGACAATTCTGAATGTGGATAGATCGGGCCGTTTTGGACTGAATGACGCGTGCTTGCTAGACCGTCTAACTAGCATGGGAATACTTTGCCGGCTACATCCAGCAGCTTGTGAAGCAGCGGAGTATTTTTGTTGTCTGTCTATTTATGAATAATGCAGACGAGGAGTGTTGGCTGAGTTCTTAACGTTTGCTTTCAGAGCGTGCATATCACAACATACAAGATGCCGTCATGGCGACACAACCTATACCGGGCTACCGCGCATGCTCGTCACTCCTGTTGCATGCTGGGTAGGGTAGTTCATTTTTCCCCTGGCTCATAACATCACAAATAGTACCATGTATATGCGTTCAGTTTATCAAAGCACCAAGCAAACAATCGGAAAATTCCCATCATATCAATTCCTAGATATGGTCATAAATATTTCAAGTGCACTACGCAGAATAAACACAACATTATTAATATTGCTACTACGGATAATTTGATCAAAAATTCCCTAAAACAGCCCACTACCTATAATATAGGTTTTTTTAAACATAAGACCCTGATAAAAAAATTTTTTCCTGCTGTTACCTCAGAAATTGCCTATTCAGATGTTATGATTGTGGCTCAGAGATTTGTATGTAGATTATATTTATTTTCCATAACAAACAGGATAACTTAAATACCCTGGCAGTGGCAATAAGCTTAAATGTTTGTATTTTCATTTTTTGAGTTGATTTTCATAAAATATGCTATTTAACTGCTACTGTTTAACACGGACTGATTTAAATTGTGTTTGCACAACAAATGTTTTGGCGCTTTTGTTCATGTGGGAGAATATTCCAATAAAGGTGCATTACACACTACTTTTGAATTCATTATTGGGCTTTGCGTATACAATGCAGTTAATCACGATTAATCAGAGAAATAGTGCGATTAACTTCTATTAAAAATTTTAATCGTTGCCCAGCCCTAATATATATACATATATATATATATATATATATATATATATATATATATATATATATATATATATATATATATATATATATATATACAACCACAGTTCTGTACCTTGATTAATATTATTTTTATTTATTTTTGTAGTATCTTGGATATTAGAGAACAAATGATATTTGACAGTTATGCAGAGCAAATGGACGGATGGAATTGTGATGACATATGTGATGACAATTGGGACATAACACAACAATTTTTTGTAATGTCGCTAAATGACCACTAGAGGCTCTCAGAGGGCAATGTGCGCCTTAAAAGTAAACATTAATTGCCATCAAAATTGTGCAGTCTGCACAATCCTGTATTTTACATGAAAGTCTCATATTACACACACACAGATTTGAGTGTTATATGCAGCTGTCCTAAATGATGTTCTACAGTTGTTAAAAAACGCACAGCTGAATACAAGGCCGCACTGGACTGTCCGCACAAAGCTCCAAACTGTAGCAGCTGTGATGAAATCAGTACAGTGATCTCATCTGTGGAGATGGATGGAAAAACAGAAGGAAACAAAAGGGTGGAAAGAGTTATTATGTGGTAGCTCGAGCATGAGATAGATGAAGAAAGCAGTGGATAGAGAGAGGCCCTGGAAGGTTAATTCATTTAAAACGGTGCATTCTGCATACTGATCCTGTTAGGGAAGTTTGTTTTGGCAGGATTAGGATGATAATTTGGTTTATGTGTGGGTTCCCGTGGCATATTGTCTTTCGAATCTGTTCAAAATATTTCTGTCAAAGAGAAACCTTGTGTTTATGAAGCCTCTTTATGCATCATTCGCCACTAAACTGGCTTCTTCTCTCAAAAGTTTAGACCTCTAATATACACATTACATAATTTGTATATACCTCTCCTTATGCACCTTAACCCTGCTGTGACCTTTAGGGTTTAAAAGGCTGCTTTAAAAGTTCATTTATCACCAATAAAGAGTCGATGTTGGTTTGATGTTGGCTATAACGCTTTGCCTCGGGTTTCAATAACTGAAGGTCCAACCTTAAAATGGCATATTTTAATGAAGTGGGTGATTATTCATTCTAAATGATTCTTTCTTATGACAATGATTAACCAGACTGTTGCTTAATTTAATTGAGGTTTTTAGGTGACAAAAGGTTGAATATATTTACTTTTAATTGCATTTTTTTTAAAGTGATTAGTTGCCATGGCTGCCAGGCTTAACTGGGGCATTAAGCAGAATTATATTTTGAGGTATCTCCCCCCGGGCTTCACGGTGGCAGAGGGGTTGGTGCGTCTGCCTCACAATACGAAGGTCCTGAGTAGTCCTAGGTTCAATCCCGGGCTCGGGATCTTTCTGTGTGGAGTTTGCATGTCCTCCCCGTGACTGCGTGGGTTCCCTCCGGGTACTCCGGCTTCCCCCCACTTCCAAAGACATGTACCTGGGGATAGATTGATTGGCAACATTAAATTGGCCCTAGTGTGTGAATGTGAGTGTGAATGTTGTTTGTCTGTCTCTGTTGGCCCTGCGATGAGGTGGCGAATTGTCCAGGGTGTACCCCTGCTTCCGCCCGATTGTAGCTGAGATAGGCACCAGCGCCCCCCGCGACCCCAAACGGAATAAGCGGTAGAAAATGGATGTATGGGTGTCTCCCCCCCATTAGAAAATTGTTTCACACTATTTTATGTATGTCAAACAAGTTTTATACTTTGAAAAAAATCAAGCCTGAATTACATTTTATGTACGTTTCGTACTAATACAAAACAATGGGAAACGTATTTTTTTCATTATTTTAGGTTGTTGGTGCAACATATCAGAATCAGAATCAGCTTAATTGGCCAAAGATATTTGACATACAAAGGATTTGACACGTGATAGACTTGGTATGTCAAATTACCAGCCCAGCACGAACACTCTGCCACAGGAATCAATAATACTGCTTGGAGACATTTTCCAGTACTGCAGATTCTTATCAATGAGGGGGCTGGAAGGTAGCGAGGAATATCGTACATTTGCATTAAAAGTTTCGTACAAAGTGCCCTGTCATTCATTATTGATATTTTACATGAGGTACTACACACACTCCTGTTTTGCCTTTGATAAATCAATCAATCAATCAATCAATCAATCAATCAATCAATCAATCAATCAAAGTTTACTCACATATTCCTTAATCACAACTGTCTCAAAGGGCTGCACAAGCCACGACGACATTCTCGACTCAGATCCCATATCCGGGCAAGAAAAAACTCAACCCAATGGGAAGAACGGGAAACTTTGGAAGGGGCCGCAGGGAGACCGGTGCAATGGATACCGAGTTGATACGGTTAATAACTTTGGAGGTGGTGATACCCCGGACTAGGACAAAGACTTCAGGGAGGGACAGCTCAGCACAACTGCCTAGAGGAGCAATTCTGAAACTGTGGGCTCCATCTCGTGGTATGCTAAATAAATGTCCTGGGCATGACGTTAAAAGTGCATTCGGCAGTGGAGGCTCCTCTATGGGGTCTTGGGGCACTAAGAGGTTAACCCCTTTACTACGATTACCCCAGGTGGCCCTTGGCAAAGGCCTTGTACCTGACTGCCCCCTAGCCAGGGATACGGTGCAGGCCTCAACGGCGGAGCAGGCGGAAGACGGTAGACGTAATAACCACCACAAAGGCTGCGATGGCCGATAAAGGCTTCAGCAGAAAAGGGTCCCCAGTCGTCTTGGACTCAATGCCACCGGACCCTGACCCGGATCTGAAAAGGATTGTGTGGTGATTGTCTGTGCACCAGTCTCCCCATGTTAAACAAATTCACACACAGGCATACCCTCTACCATTATTATTGGCAGTCACTCGAACGAGTATGACGATCCTCCTGGTAGGGGTGTATCCCTTTCTGGAGGATGCCTGTCTTGTGACTTTGTTTTACGTGGGGAGACTGTTGCACAGACAGTCACCACACGATCCTTGACAGAATCGGTTCAGGGTCCAGTGGCATGGAGTCCATGATGACTAGGGACCCTTTTCTGCTGCAGCCTTCTTTCGCTATTAAAGCTGTTGTGGTATTTCCCAAATCGAACATTTTCCGCCTGTACCGCCGTTGAGGTTTTCACCGTATCCCTGGCTAGCGGGCAGTCAGGTACTAACCTTTGCCAAGGGCCACCTGGGGTAACAGTAGTAAAGGGGTTAACCTCCTATTGCCCCAAGAACCCATAGAGGAGCCTCCACTGCCAGATGCATTTTAACATCATGCCCAGGACACATACCCTCCCCCTATCAGGAGGACCCAGGAGGATTGTCATACTCGCTTCAAGTGACCGCTGATGATGATGATGCTAAATAATCCCTTAATTACTATTACGTATTAATTAATAATTATATTCAAACATAGTGTTACTCTTTAAACTGTGTGTAATGTTAGCGTGGCCAAAAATTTACAACATTTTCTTAAATAAAAGCTCTGCCTTGTTTTTAATGACAACTTAGGCCTACTACGCTACTGTATTTAACGCATACTTGCCTACCCTCCCGGATTTAAATTCAGCGCCTCTTCCGGGACAAATTTTCTCCCGAAAATCTCCCGAAATTCAGGCGGAGCTGGAGGGGGCGTGACCTCCAGCTGAGTGACGTGTCTGAGAGTGTGTCTGCCCAATGACTTTATAACTGTAGAATGATCGAGGGCGAGTTCTTGGTTTCTTATGTGGGTTTATTGTTAGGCAGTTTCATTAACGTCCTCCCAGAGCAATAACAACACAAGACAACAGCAGTCACGTTTACGTCTACCACTCTACCAGAAGGCAGTTCGTCTGCCGTAAACAGCATGTGACACTCTTAAACAGGACAATACTGCCATCTACTGTACATGCACCACAACACCTCCAGGCAACTTCAACCCTTTACTAATCCTCCTACATTCACATCCCATCTCCCCGGATTGTAAGTAACTTAATGTAAATAATCAATCAATCAATCAATCAATGTTTACTTATATAGCCCTAAATCACTAGTGTCTCAAAGGGCTGCACAAACCACCACGACATCCTCGGTAGGCCCACATAAGGGCAAGGAAAACTCACACCCAGTGGGACATTGGTGACAATAATGACCCAGTGGGACGTCGGTGACAATGATGACTATGAGAACCTTAGAGAGGAGGAAAGCAATGGATGTCGAGCGGATCTAACAGGATACTGTGAAAGTTCAATCCACAATGGGTACAACACAGTCGCGAGAGTCCAATCCAAAGAGGATCCAAGACACAGCAGCGAGAGTCCCGTTCACAGCGGAGCCAGCAGGAAACCATCCCAAGCGTAGGCGGACCAGCAGCGCAGAGATGTCCCCAGCCGATACACAGGCGAGCAGTACATGGCCACCGGATCGGACCGGACCCCCTCCACACGGGAGAGTGGGACATAGAAGAAAAAGAAAAGAAACGGCAGATCAACTGGTCTAAAAAGGGAGTCTATTTAAAGGCTAGAGTATACAAATGAGTTTTAAGGTGAGACTTAAATGCTTCTACTGAGGTGGCATCGCGAACTGTTACCGGGAGGGTATTCCAGAGTACTGGAGCCCGAACGGAAAATGCTCTATAGCCCGCAGACTTTTTTTGGGCTTTGGGAATCACTAATAAGCCGGAGTCCTTTGAACGCAGATTTCTTGCCGGGACATATGGTACAATACAATCGGCAAGATAAGATGGAGCTAGACCGTGTAGTATTTTATACGTAAGTAGTAAAACCTTAAAGTCACATCTTAAGTGCACAGGAAGCCAGTGCAGGTGAGCCAGTACAGGCGTAATGTGATCAAACTTTCTTGTTCTTGTCAAAAGTCTAGCAGCCGCATTTTGTACCAACTGTAATCTTTTAATGCTAGACATGGGGAGACCCGAAAATAATACGTTACAGTAGTCGAGGCGAGACGTAACAAACGCATGGATAATGATCTCAGCGTCTTTAGTGGACAGAATGGAGCGAATTTTAGCGATATTACGGAGATGAAAGAAGGCCGTTTTAGTAACGCTTTTAATGTGTGCCTCAAAGGAGAGAGTTGGGTCGAAGATAATACCCAGATTCTTTACCGTGTCGCCTTGTTTAATTGTTTGGTTGTCAAATGTTAGAGTTGTATTATTAAATAGAGTTCGGTGTCTAGCAGGACCGATAATCAGCATTTCCGTTTTTTTGGCGTTGAGTTGCAAAAAGTTAGCGGACATCCATTGTTTAATTTCATTAAGACACGCCTCCAGCTGACTACAATCCGGCATGTTGGTCAGCTTTAGGGGCATGTAGAGTTGGGTGTCATCAGCATAACAGTGAAAGCTAATACCGTATTTGCGTATGATGTCACCTAGCAGCAGCATTTAGATGCTGAAGAGTGCAGGGCCAAGGACCGAACCCTGGGGAACTCCACACGTTACCTTATCGAATCGAATGTATTTCTAATGTATATACTTGTTCTTATGCTATCTGAACTCACTATGTTCTCTGCTGGCTGTACATATCCTACTAAATAAGACCTACACTGTCTCAATGTCCATTTCTCTGTTGATGCAATTGTTGATGACTGAAGTACTGATATCAACCAAAGCTCCTCATCCCACCCCCCGGATTGTATATACTATGATGATTAACTTGTGTGATGACTGTATTATGCTGATAGTATATATTTGTACCATGAATTGATTAATGTGGACCCCGACTTAACCAAGTTGAAAAACTTATTCGGGTGTTACCATTTAGTGGTCAATTGTACGGAATATGTACTGTACTGTGCAATCTGCTGATAACAGTTTCAATCAATCATGCATATGTGACAATAACATCTACTTTAGAAAATGCGCACACAACAGCTGTAACTGTACTCCTCCCCTCTTAACCACGCCCCCGACCACGCCCACGCCACCGACCACACCCCCTGTCCCACCCCCGACCAACCATCCACCCCCACCACCCACCTTCCGAAATCGGAGGTCTCAAGGTTGTTAAGAACTATTTAACGTTCGTCATTATGGTGGTACTTGAAGAGCAGAGTGTTCCTTGTATTGGTATTTAGTGAAACAACTTTGAGAATCACTGGCCTAGAAGGTGCTAACTTTGAAATGTGCTGCATTATCCTTGAATAAGTAAACTATGCCTCCCACATACATGCCTGTCAAAATTTGCGATTCAAAATGTAAGGATTTTTAATTTTACTTACAAATTGCTGTTGAATAAAAAAACCCAACACACACACAAACACACGCACACAAAAAATGGTATCTCATGTCTGCACTTAGGTTGATTGGCAACACTAAAAAATGGTCCCTAGTGTGTGAATGTGAGTGTGAATGTTGTCTGTCTATCTGTGTTGGCCCTGAGGTGGCGACTTGTCCAGGGTGTACCCCGCCTTCCGCCCGATTGTAGCTGAGATAGGCGCCAGCGCCCCCCGTGACCCCAAAAGGGAATAAGCAGTAGAAAATGGATGGATGGATGTCTGCACTTGAGAACGTCATAAACTACTGTGCCATGGACGCTAACACATATATTTCATAGGGTACTGCAAATTTATTTTTTGTCCATCCATTTTCTACCTCTTATTCCCTTTAGGGTTGCGGGGGGGCGCTGGACCCTATCTCAGCTACAATCGGGCGGAAGGCGGTGTACACCCTGGACAAGTCGCCACCTCATCGCAGGGCCAACACAGATAGACAGACAACATTCACACTCACATTCACATAAGGTTCTCATAGTCATCATTGTCACCGACGTCCCACTGGGTGTGAATTTTTCCTTGCCCTTATGCGGGCCTACCGAGGATGTCGTAGTGGTTTGTGCAGCCCTTTGAGACACTAGTGATTTAGGGCTATATAAGTAAACATTGATTGATTGATTGACATTCACACACAAGGGCCAATTTAGTGTTGCCAATCAACCTATCCCCAGGCGCATGTCTTTGGAAGTGGGAGGAAGCCGGAGTACACGGAGGGCACCCACGCAGTCACGGGGAGGGCATGCAAACTCCACACGGAAAGACCTAGAGCGCAGGATCGAACCCAGGACCTTCGTGTTGAGAGGCAGACGCACGAACCCCTCTGCCTTTTATTTTTTGTAACGTTTCATAATTCACAATCCTTATGCGAGACAAAAAAACATGTCATTCCTTTTTCTGTGAATTCTAAATCTAGAAAAACTGCTAGTACGAGGCGGCTAAAAATGCAAGTAATGTGGAGCGGGCAGACTGGATCGTATATGCACATGCATGCGGAAACTCACCGGTGTTGCCATTTTTAACAAAAAAGTGGAATATAGTTCTAAACTACAAACCCCGTCTCCATATGAGTTGGGAAATTGTGTTAGATGTAAATATAAACGGAATACAATGATTTGCAAATAATTATCAACCCATATTCAGTTGAATATGCTACAAAGACAACATATTTGATGTTCAAACTGATAAACATTTTTTTTTTTGCAAATAATCGTTAACTTAAGAATTTGATGCCAGCATCACGTGACAAAGAAGTTGGGAAAGGTGGCAATAAATACTGATAAAGTTGAGGAATGCTCATCAAACACTTATTTGGAACATCCCACAGGTGTGCAGGCTAATTGGGAACAGGTGGGTGCCATGATTGGGTATAAAAGCAGCTTCCATGAAATGCTAAGTAATTCACAAACAAGGATGTGGTGAGGGTCACCACCTTGTAAGCAAATTGTCGAACAGTTTTAGAACAACATTTCTCAACGAGCTACTGCAAGGAATTTAGGGATTTTACCATCTACGGTCCGTAAAATCATCAAACAGTTCAGAGAATCTGGAGAAATCACTGCACGTAAGGGATGATATTACGGACTTTTGATCCCTCAGGCGGTAGTGCATCAGAAACCGACGTCAGTGTGTAAAGGATATCACCACATGGGCTCAGGAACACTTCATAAAACCACTGTCAGTAACTACAGTTGGTCACTACATCTGTAAGTGCAAGTTAAAACTCTACTATGCAAAGCCAAACCCATTTATCAACAATATTCTGAAACGCCGCCGGTTTGGCTGGGCCCGAGCTCACCAAAGATAGACTGATGCAAAGTGGAAAGGCGTTCTGTGGTCTGACGAGTCCACATTTCAAATTATATTTGGAAACTGAGGACGTGGTGTCTTCCAAAAAAGTGGAAAATAACCGTTCGGATTGTTATAGGCGCAAAGTTCAAAAGCCAGCATCTGTGATGGTATGGGGGTGTATTAGTGCCCATGGCATGGGTAACTTACACATCTGTGAAGGCACCAAAAATTCTGAAAGTTCCATACAGGTTTTGGAGCAACATATGTTTTCATCCAAGCATGGCGCAGTGGGGAGAGTGGCCGTGCGCAACCCGAGCGTCCCTAGTTCAATTCCCACCTAGTACCAACCTCGTCACGTCCGTTATGTCCTGAGCAAGACACTTCACCCTTGCTCCTGATGGGTGCTGGTTGGCGCCTTGCATGGCAACTCCCTCCATCAGTGTGTGAATGTGTGTGTGAATGGGTAAATGTGGAAGTAGTGTCAAAGCGCTTTGAGTACCTTGAATGTAGAAAAGCGCTATACAAGTACAACTCATTTATCATTTATCAATGTTATCATGGACGCCCCTGCTTATTTCAGCAAGACAAGTGTTACAACAGCGTGGCTTCGTAAAAAAAGAGTGCGGGTACTTTCCTGGCCCGCCTGCAGTCCAGACCTGTCTTCCATCGAAAATGTGTGGCGCATTATGAAGCGTAAAATACAACAGCGGACACCCCGGACTGTTGAACGACTGAAGCTCTACATAAAACAAAAATGGGAAATAATTCCACTTTCAAAGCTTCAACAATTAGTTTCCTCGGTTCCCAAACGTTTATTGAGTGTTGTTAAATGAAAAGGTGATGTAACCCAGTGGTGAACATGCCCTTTCCCAACTACTTTGGCACGTGTTGCAGCCATGAAATTCTAAATTAATTATTTTTTGCAAAAAAAAAAAAAGTTTATGAGTTTAAACATTAAATATCTTGTCTTTGTAGTGCATTCAATTGAATATGGGTTGAAAAGGATTTGCAAATCATTGTATTCCGTTTATATTTACATCTAACACAATTTCCCAACTCATATGGAAACGGGGTTTGTATATCTATCAGTGGACACAATATGGAGGCGCTCAAAAGTAAGATATGGGCGACGGGTTGGAGACACATTTGAAGCGGGTTTGGCTTGGAGGACGGCTTCGGCACGTAAATAAGACCGCCCACAAAACGGAGCATTCTGAAGAGACAGTCAAAAGGCGGCTTGAAGATGGTCTTTATAACTAAATATATGCAAAATTGGGAGCACATTTTGCATGGATTTTTTCCAATATCCTTGCAAGTATGTACCTGAAAAATGCTACCTTCACAAACCCAATGATGTGCAACGTTTAGGAAAATCCTTATGACCAGATTGGCGACGCATGACTAATGAGTTAAACTGCAAATGAAGTCAAGTCTCTATCATCTTCTTACAGGAAAATGCTGCCTGGTGCCACATTTGTTATTGCTGTCTCACTGAGGGGAAACCAACAAAAATACAGTCAGAGAGACTTTTCTATCACCTTTTGCCAGGTTTGGGAGGAAACGTTTCTCTTCTAATGATAGACGAAAGTTGTTCCAAGCGTTGGCATTATTTCTGGTAGGAATCGAGCAGAAAAAAATTGTTTTACAAAGAGCAATCTAACAAAGACTACATTGAACCCAGGATTTTCTCTACAGAAAATAGGATTGGTTCAATCAATGTGGAAACACTTTCGTAACAGATTATCGGGGTGGATTTTTTAAAATTATTTTGTGCTTTAACAAGTGAGAAATCAAAGCATGAAAGAACTTACTGAGTTGTGATAAAATGTAAAATAATGTTTACTTACGATTTAAAAATGACTCCTGATTTTAATAATTACTTTCAGTGGATTGCATCAATTTCATTTATATAAACTTGGAATGCCGTTCTTAATTCCAAATGAGGATTATATTTCCTTTCTCACAGCCTAAGGTTGCAGAGATGGAGCTCTGCTCTTTTTGCTTCAGTTTCCGAGAGGCTGGTTGATGAACAGACTGTTGTTTTTGTCTGACAACCTTATCAGACTGTTTTACTAGGCCGGTGTGTGTGTGTGCGTGTGTGTGCATTTAAGTGTGTGTGTAATCCAAACCCCCAGAAATGAAACACTACTCTCAAAAGGAGGTATTGCTAAGTGCTATCTTAGAGGCCTACTGAAACCCACTACTACCGACCACGCAGTCTGATAGTTTATATATCAATGATGAAATATTAACATTGCAACACATGCCAATACGGCCTTTTTAGTTTACTAAATTGCAATTTTAAATTTACCGGAAGTTTCTTCTTGAAAATGTCGCGTAATGATGACGTTTACGCTTGACGTCACGGGCTGTTAGGAAATATAAGCGCTGCGCACACACACAGCTAAAAGTCGGCTGCTTTAACCTCATAATTACACAGTATTTTGGAGATCTGTGTTGCTGAATCCTTTGCAATTTGTTCAATTAATATTGGAGAAGCCAAAGTAGAAAGATGGAGTTGGGAAGCTTTAGCCTTTAGCCACACAAACACACGGGGATTCCTTGTTTAAAATTCACAGGGGTGAAACTTTTCTACGCGTCACAGCGAACATGGATCCCGACCGAATGTCAACCAGCAGGTTTCGGTGAGAAAATTGTGGTAAAAAGTCGCTTCTTACCGGAGATCAGCTGAGCTTGTGCCGCCCACAAAGCTGCCGTCGACTTCCCTGAGACTCTGCGCGTCAACAGACCCGCGTGGACACACACCTCCGACTATCAGGTACTATTAAACTCACTAAAACACTAGCAACACAATAGAAAGATAAGGGATTTCCCAGAATTATCCTAGTAAATGTGTCTAAAAACATCTGAATCCGTCCCAATGCAATCGCGTTTATTTTTTTAACTTTTTTTATTTTTTTTCTAGTCCGTCGCTATTAATATCCTCAACCACGAATCTTTCATCCTCGCTCAAATTAATGGAGAAACTTTCCTAGCTGTTTTTGTTGGAGGCTCCCATTAAAAACAATGTGAAGATGTGAGGAGCCATCAACATGTGACGTCATCGTCTGCGACTTCCGGTCGAGGCAGGGCTTTTCTGTTAGCAAGCAAAAGTTGCGAACTTTATCGTGGATGTTCTCTAGTGTGAAGTGAATTATAGCGCTTTTCTCAAAGTGACTCAAAGCGCTTTACATAGTGAAACCCAATATCTAATTTTTACATTTAAACCAGTGTGGCTGCCACTGGGAGCAGGTGGGTAAAGTGTCTTGCCCAAGGACAACGGCAGTGACTAGGATGGCAGAAGCGGGGATTGAAACTGTAACCCTCAAGTTGCTAGCACGGCCGCTATACCGCCCCGGTATACTAAATCCAAATAATCAAGTATGACACATAGAATGGACCTGCTATCCCCGTTTGAATAAGAAAATCTCATTTCAGTAGGCCTTTAATCAGTCCATTTCTGGTGAGGACTTTTCTTTGGTGATTAGTTGGGTTTTTTCCTGCACTTGTGTACGTGTAGTCACAAATGAATGTCTTCCCTTTCACCGTCTCAGGCCAAAAGGGTTAATCCATCCTGGTATGTGTAAATGAGTGTACTTTACCATGGTTACGTTAAGCCTGTTTGCATGCAAACACCGGCACGTGTAAGGATGACAAAGGAACAAAAGGACTATGCAAAAGAACATACTGTCAGCTAAAAGAAAGACAGCTTCTTTTCAGTGTTATTGAATGATTTCCCATTTCCATAATGCTCACTTTCATTGCCCAGGGCTTTGCAATGTATTGAAAAGATCATTAACCTGTAAATAAAAACACAATTTCAATGGTTTTATGTTACATTTTTGCTATCTGCATTGTATCTGGATTTCCACATTCGGTTGTGTTTTTTTGTTAGCAGGTTTATATAAATAGCATCGAGCAAATCAACAGAAAAAATCCCTTTACCTGGCAAATTTTGCATATTTTGAAATGCAAATACCGTAGATTATGACATTTAGTACTGTAACGATATGTGAATATTTACTTTGGGCCATATTCTCCCATGTGTTTAAGAGGAAAAAGATGGGCACACTCTTGGTGGAGCAGCATTCCCTATCAAATCTGACTTGAATACTTTTGTTTTTACGAGCTTCTGACACTGCAATAATTCCAGCGTCCCTGGAAGGTGAAACATTACATTGCACTTAAAGTTTTAATGCAGTGGACACCAAACAAGATTAAAAATGTTAAAAAAAAAAAAAACAGCCTCCGGTAAGCTAACAACTCTATTCTGATCGCTTCGGTTGGAAACACCTGGAAGCATACCTTTGGGTGAGAATAAAAGGACAATAATTGCACTTAGACTAAGCATTAAAAAACCCAATTGCACAATATTTGTATGGACTGGGCTGTGCATGAATTGGAGAGAAGGAGCGTGGCCCTATGGCATAGATATACAGGTATAGAACCTATGAATATACACAATTCTCGATGCTTATAAAAAAACAAAAAAAAACCTGTACCCAATGTATTATTTATAATTACACTTTATTATAAACTATTCAGTGCATGTTCTACCTGTGCGTGCCTGGGTACACATTCCACTAATATGCATGTTAGGTAAATGGGAGACTCTAGATCAGGGGTCCTCAAACTTTTTGACTTGGGGGCCGCATTGGGTTCCAAAAATTTTGGCTGGGCTGTATATATATATATATGTTTGTATGTATATATATATGTGTGTATATATATATATATCTGTATATATATGTGTGTATATATTTATATGTGTATATATATATTTATATGTGTATATATATATATATGTATGTTTATATATTTATATGTGTATATATATATATATGTTTATATATTTATATGTGTATATATATATATATATATATATATATATATATCTGTATATATATGTGCGTATATATATATATATATTTGTAAATATATGAGTGTATGTGTGTATATATATATATATATATATATATATATATATATATATATATATATATATATATATATATATATATATATATATATATTCCTCTAAATAATTGAAGGAGCGAGCATTTTTAGACAATTTGATTTGTCTGAGTGGCTAGGAAACACCGAGAGTAACAAGCAGTAGAAAATGGATTTGAAAGTACAGATTTAAGAAGATAATAAAGGGGTGGGGCGGAGGTGTGGTTTGGGGGCGTGGCTGGGGCAGGGCCATGGTTAAGAGGAGAGTATATTTACAGCCAATTCATCAACTCGAGTATTTCATATATATTTCATATATATACATATATAAATATATATATATATATATATATATATATATATATATATATATATATATATATATATATATATATTTATGTATGTATATATATATATATATATATATATATATATATATATATTTATATATATATATATATATATATATATATATATATATATATATATATATATATATATATATATTAGGGCTGTGGATCTTTGGGTGTCCCACGATTCGATTCAATATCGATTCTTGGGGTCACATTTCGATAATATATCGATTTTTTTGATTCGATTCGATTCTCGATTCAAAAACGATATTTTTCCAATTCAAAACGATTCTGTACTCATTCAATACATAGGATTTCAGCAGGATCTACCCCAGTCTGCTGACATGCTAGCAGAGTAGTAGATTTAAAAAAAAAAAAGCTTTTATAATTGTAAAGGACAATGTTTTATCAACTGATTGCAATAATTGAAATTTGTTTTAACTATTAAACGAACCAAAAATATGACTTATTTTATCTTTGTGAAAATATTGGACACAGTGTGTTGTCAAGCTTATGAGATGCGATGCAAGTGTAAGTCACTGTGACACTATTGTTCTTTTTTAAATTATTTTTATAAATGTCTAGTGATAATGTCAGTGAGGGATTTTTAATCACTGCTATGCTGAAATTATAATTAATATTGATACTGTTCTTGATAATGTTCATTTTTGTTTCATTACTTTTGGTTTGTTCTGTGTCGTGTTTGTGTCTTCTCTCAATTGCTCTGTTTATTGCAGTTCTGAGTGTTGCTGGGTCAGGTTTGGTTTTGGAATTGGATTGCATTGTTATGGTGTATTGTTTTGTTGGATTGATGAAAAAAAAACAACAACAAAAAAAACCAAACAAAAAAAACAACAACGATTTTTTAAAAATGAGTATTGATTCTGAATCGCACAACGTAAACGATTCGATTCGTATTCGAATCAATTTTTCCCCACACCCCTAATATATATGAAATACTTAACTTTCAGTGAATTCTAGCTATATATACTTATTTTTTTATATATATAAATACAATAAATAGTTGAATTTCATACAGCACCTATCAAATACACAGTAATAAAAACACAGTTGTTTTACTAACTGTACTGTGCTTGCTGGTTGCTAAAAAAAAACAAAATAACACTTACCTTTCACTATTTGAGTAACGTCACTTCCGAGTTTCCAGAAGATGGCGCCAGTATGTGCTTTGCCCTGCCGTCTCTTGCTGTCAGCTCTGTTCGTATTTGTGTTGTTTGCATCTATTTTCGTCCCTGTCAGCTCACTGCTTGAGTATGACCGCCAAACACTGTTGGATCTTTGCCCCTTTCCCACTGATATGATCAACTTCGACGTTGGTTTTTCGACGTCCCTGTCAGCTTTTTCACCTGGCCGGATTCCTGCCTTCCTTTCCCGCCTCGTGGCTCCCCTCCCCCGCCACCTGGATCAGCTGCGTCCTTGGACGTGCTGGCCCCCGCCAGGTTCGGTCTTGTGAACGCAAGATCTTTGACAAACAAAACGTTTATCCTGAAGGATTTCTTCACTTCCCGCGGACTTGACTTCCTCTGTGTGACGGAAACATGGCTGAGAGCCGGTGAGTCCGCCCCTCTAAATGAACTTCTGCCTCCGGAGTGTTCCTACTTTAATTGTCCGCGGTCGTCCAGTCGAAAACGAGGAGGATTAGCAGTCGTTTTTAAAAATGACTTTAAATGCTTCGAACTGTGCATGTTTGAGCTGAAGGGGGCGTGGCCTCCAGCTCCAGCTGAATTTCGGGAGATTTTCTGGAGAAAATTTATTTCCGGAGGTTTTCGGGAGTGGTGCTGAATTTCAAGTATGGGTTGCTTGCATCTGGAGATTTTAACGTACACTTTCTAGACTTATGGTGGCAGAGCTCTGCACTCACTCGCATGGCGAATACTTTTGTGACCGCTTGTATTTGATTACCGAATAAATGCATGATGCACGATACGCCTCTCTCGCACTTTTTATTTGTACCTCTGCTCGCTAAATATAGCGACAACGTGGCTAAAGTGCATCATAGATAATTTCTTCTAGATCTAAATCTCTGACCAACCAGACGCGTATGAGGTGTGCTATGAAGCAGGGTTACACCACCCCTACAAAGAATGCTACACTGCCACACTTCCAATATTTGTTCTATGAGCGAGGGGGGACCAGAAGCTCCAGATCCACACTCATGATAGGGTTCCACAAAAGAGTAAATCATTGGCTCATACCTGTTTACCAATGGTTAACTGGTAACTAACCACGACTGGCTCCTTAATTTTTTTTTTTAAAGACAGCAGGTGTTATTCTTCGGCACTGACTCATTGATCAAGCACCAAGAATTAACGTACTTTGCCATATTTTGTACAATATTTCGTACTGACAATATGTAAAAAAAGCAGGTATTGAAGTATTTTCTGTGTGGTAGTATCGACTTGGTTTCGAAGTATGGATCATTTTGACAACAAGGGTTTACTCTGACATACATTATGCCAACTAGCAGTGGGACAGTATCTAAAGTTGGTTGGTAAAACACATTTGTTCTCTAACTTAAAAGCAAAAAAATAGACATAGCCGAGAAACTGTTTGTATCTTAGAATGTTCATTAGGTGGGTTAGTTGCGAGCCACTGCATTGTGATTCATTGTTAAAGGGGAACATTATCACCAGACCTATGTAAGCGTCAATATATACCTTGATGGTGCAGGAAAAATACAATATATTTTTTTTACCGATTTCCGAACTATAAATGGGTGAATTTTGGCGAATTAAACGCCTTTTCTGTTTATGGCTCTTTTGGCGATGACGTCAGAACGTGACGTCACCGAGGTAATACAGCCGCCATTTTCATTTTCAACACATTGCAAACACCGGGTCTCAGCTCTGTTATTATTTGGAACCTTGGAGACATCATGCCTCGTCGGTGTGTTGTCGGAGGGTGTAACAACACTAACAGGGAGGGATTCAAGTTGCACCACTGGCCCGAAGATGCGAAATTGGCAAAAAATCTGCCGCCAGACCCCCATTGAATGTGCCGGAGTGTCTGCACATTTTACCGGCGATGACAGACATGGCACAGAGATGTATGGATAACCTGCAGATGCATTTGCAACGATAAAGTCAACGAAATCACAAAAGTGAGTTTTGTTGATGTTGTTGACTTATGTGCTAATAAGACATATTTGGTCGCGGCGTGACTGCCAGCTAATCGATACTAACATGCTATGCTAATCGATGCTAACATGCTATTTACCGGCGGTGCTAAAGCAGACATGGCACAGAGATGTATGGATAATCTGCAGATGCATTTGCAACTATATTATGTTTCCTTCCACCCACATTTAATGCGAAAAAAAATACTTACCAATCGAAGGATTTAAGTTGCTCCAGTGTCACAACATGCGAAAGTCCTGATTGTTTGGTCCGCACATTTTACCAGCGATGCTAAGGCAGCTATTCGGCCATGCTACGGCTATGAATAGCGTCAATACCTATTCGCTCAATAGCTTCAGTTTCTTCTTCAATACTTTCATACTCTAACCATTCGTTTCAAAACATGAGTAATCTGTTGAATCGCTTAAGCCGCTGAAATCCGAGTCTGAATTCAAGCTAATGTCGCTATATCTTGCTGTGCTATTCGCCATTGTTTGTTTACATTGGCAGCACTGTATGACGTCACAGGGAAATGGATAGTGTCTTCGCAGAGAGCGAAAAAAAGGCACTTTAAAGCTGTTTTTAGGGATATTCCTGGAATGGTAAAATTTTGAAAAAAACTTCAAAAAATAAAACAAGCCACTGGGAACCTCCTCTCTGAGCTGCAACCTTATCGTGGTAGAGGAGTTTGCGTGTCCCAATGATCCTAGGAGCTATGTTGTCCGGGGGCATAAAGCCCCCTGGTAGGGTCTCCCAAGGCAAACAGGTTCTAGGTGAGGGATCAGACAAAGAGCAGCTCGAAGACCTTTATGAAGAAGAAAAACCATGGACCCAGATTTCCCTCGCCCGGACGCGGGTCACCGGGGCCCCCTTCTGGAGCCAGGCCCGGAGGTGGGGCACGATGGCGAGCGCCTGGTGGCCGGGCCTGTTCCCATGGGGCCCGGCCGGGCACAGCCCGAAGAGGCAACGTGGGTCACCCCTCCAATGGGCTCACCACCCATAGCAGGGGCCATAGAGGTCGGGTGCATTGTGAGCTGGGCGACAGCCGAAGGCAGGGCACTTGGCGGTCCGATCCTCGGCTACAGAAGCTAGCTCTTGGGACGTGGAACGTCACCTCACTGGGGGGGAAAGAGCCTGAGCTAGTGCGCGAAGTCGAGAAATTCCGGCTGGATATTGTCGGACTCACTTCGACGCACAGCAAGGGCTCTGGAACCACTTCTCTCGAGAGGGATTGGACCCTCTTCCACTCTGGCGTTGCCGGCAGTGAGAGGCGACGGGCTGGGGTGGCAATTCTTGTTTCCCCCCGGCTCAAAGCCTGTACGTTGGAGTTCAACCCGGTGGACGAAAGGGTAGCCTCCCTCCGCCTTCGGGTGGGGGGACGGGTCCTGACTGTTGTTTGTGCTTATGCACCAAACAGCGGTTCAGAGTACCCACCCTTTTTGGGAGCACTCGAGGGAGTACTGGAAAGTGCTCCCCCGGGTGATTCCCTTGTCCTACTGGGAGACTTCAACGCTCACGTTGGCAGCGACAGTGAAACCTGGAGAGGCGTGATTGGGAAGAATGGCCGCCCGGATCTGAACCCGAGTGGTGTTTTGTTATTGGACTTTTGTGCTCGTCACAGTTTGTCCATAAAAAACACCATGTTCAAACATAAGGGTGTCCATATGTGCACTTGGCACCAGGACACCCTAGACCGCAGTTTCATGATTGACTTTGTAGTTGTGTCATCGGATATGCGGCCTCATGTTTTGGACACTCGGGTGAAGAGAGGGGCGGAGCTTTCTACCGATCACCACCTGGTGGTGAGTTGGCTGCGATGGTGGGGGAGGATGCCGGACAGACCTGGGAGGCCCAAACGCATTGTGAGGGTCTGCTGGGAACGTCTGGCAGAGTCTCCTGTCAGACAAAGTTTCAATTCCCACCTCCGGAAGAACTTTGAACATGTCACGAGGGAGGTGCTGGACATTGAGTCCGAGTGGACCATGTTCTGCACCTCTATTGTCGAGGCGGCAGATCGAAGCTGTGGCCGCAAGGTAGTTGGTGCCTGTCGGGGCGGCAATCCTAAAACCCCTTGGTGGACACCAGCGGTGAGGGATGCCGTCAAGCTGAAGAAGGAGTCCTATCGGGTCCTTTTGGCTCATAGGACTCCGGAGGCAGTGGATAGGTACCGACAGGCCAAGCGGTGCGCAGCTTCAGCGGTCGCAGAGGCAAAAACTCGGACATGGGAAGAGTTCGGGGAAGCCATGGAAAACGACTTCCGGACGGCTTCGAAGCAATTCTGGACCACCGTCCGCCGCCTCAGGAAGGGGAAGCAGTGCACTGTCAACACCGTGTATGGTGCGGATGGTGTTCTGCTGACCTCGACTGCGGATGTTGTGGATAGGTGGAAGGAATACTTCGAAGACCTCCTCAATCCCACCAACACGTCTTCCTATGAGGAAGCAGTGCCTGGGGAATCTGTGGTGGACTCTCCTATTTCTGGGGCTGAGGTCGCTGAGGTAGTTAAAAAGCTCCTCGGTGCCAAGGCCCCAGGGGTGGACGAGATCCGCCCGGAGTTCCTTAAGGCTCTGGATGCTGTGGGGCTGTCTTGGTTGACAAGACTTTGCAGCATCGCGTGGACATCGGGGGCGGTACCTCTGGATTGGCAGACCGGGGTGGTGGTTCCTCTCTTTAAGAAGTGGGACCGGAGGGTGTGTTCCAACTATCGTGGGATCACACTCCTCAGCCTTCCCGGTAAGGTTTATTCAGGTGTACTGGAGAGGAGGGTACGTCGGATAGTCGAACCTCGGATTCAGGAGGAACAGTGTGGTTTTCGTCCTGGTCGTGGAACTGTGGACCAGCTCTATACTCTCGGCAGGGTTCTTGAGGGTGCATGGGAGTTTGCCCAACCAGTCTACATGTGCTTTGTGGACTTGGAGAAGGCATTCGACCGTGTCCCTCGGGAAGTCCTGTGGGGAGTGCTCAGAGAGTATGGGGTATCGGACTGTCTTATTGTGGCGGTCTGTTCCCTGTACGATCAGTGTCAGAGCTTGGTCCGCATTGCCGGCAGTAAGTCGAACACATTTCCAGTGAGGGTTGGACTCCGCCAAGGCTGTCCTTTGTCACCGATTCTGTTCATAACTTTTATGGACAGAATTTCTAGGCGCAGTCAAGGCGTTGAGGGGTTCCGGTTTGGTAACCGCAGGATTAGGTCTCTGCTTTTTGCAGATGATGTGGTCCTGATGGCTTCATCTGACCGGGATCTTCAGCTCTCGCTGGATCGGTTCGCAGCCGAGTGTGAAGCGACCGGAATGACAATCAGCACCTCCAAGTCCGAGTCCATGGTTCTCGCCCGGAAAAGGGTGGAGTGCCATCTCCGGGTTGGGGAGGAGACCCTGCCCCAAGTGGAGGAGTTCAAGTACCTAGGAGTCTTGTTCACGAGTGAGGGAAGAGTGGATCGTGAGATCGACAGGCGGATCGGTGCGGCGTCTTCAGTAATGCGGACGTTGTACCGATCCGTTGTGGTGAAGAAGGAGCTGAGCCGGAAGGCAAAGCTCTCAATTTACCGGTCGATCTACGTTCCCATCCTCACCTATGGTCATGAGCTTTGGGTCATGACCGAAAGGATAAGATCACAGGTACAAGCGGCCGAAATGAGTTTCCTCCGCCGTGTGGCGGGGCTCTCCCTTAGAGATAGGGTGAGAAGCTCTGCCATCCGGGAGGAACTCAAAGTAAAGCCGCTGCTCCTTCACATCGAGAGGAGCCAGATGAGGTGGTTCGGGCATCTGGTCAGGATGCCACCCGAACGCCTCCCTAGGGAGGTGTTTAGGGCACGTCCAACCGGTAGGAGGCCACGGGGAAGACCCAGGACACGTTGGGAAGACTATGTCTCCCGGCTGGCCTGGGAACGCCTCGGGATCCCCCGGGAAGAGGTAGACGAAGTGGCTGGGGAGAGGGAAGTCTGGGTTTCCCTGCTTAGGCTGTTGCCCC
The DNA here is from genome assembly GCF_033978795.1 of Nerophis ophidion. Lineage (NCBI taxonomy): Eukaryota > Metazoa > Chordata > Actinopteri > Syngnathiformes > Syngnathidae > Nerophis > Nerophis ophidion. The sequence continues at coordinate 68,189,822 of NC_084615.1, read as the reverse complement.
CGCGACCCGACCTCGGATAAGCGGAAGATGATGGATGGATGGCACTGGGAACAGATGTTTCATTGTTTTTAACCCTTTTGAAATTGTGATAATGTTCCCCTTTAACACCATTATTGTTACCTTCCGTTGAGCAGAAGCCTGATTCACTCAATCACTCTGCGCATGTTGGTGAATGTGAGATTTGACGTCTGTCTTTCCTGCTTTTCCTTCAAATAAACTCCAGATTATTTTAGCTTGATCAGAACATACATCAGACTAACAAAGACACTGGAACATGCTGACCCTGGTTTTCCTGGTCCGAACACAGGACTCCCTGTACTCAGCCTTCAGCTGTTTCCTCTAATATGGCAACTATGTCTAAATGTACATCACGCTTCTCAGAAATACTGAATTCCCAAGTAGAAATGTTGATTCAGACTGAACAACCGCATGTACAGTACATTGGGACAGTTATTAGTGCATGGCAAACAGTGGTCTATTGTTTTTGTCCTGTGTATTAAGTGGGATTAATAGTACCGCATATGCCTCTTGTATTCTGCAGTATTAATAGTATCTAAGAGGGGGAAATGCAATTTGTGCTATTTGGGTCTAGTCACTTTGCTATTATCTGACCTCCACTTGCTGATATGTCAACTGAATCTGTGAAGCTATGCCAGCAGAGTGTCAAATATGTGGTGATACCGCAACTGTAAGGTGGGACTGTGATAAGATGATGTATGTGAAAGGAATGGATGTATGCTCACAACAGAGTTGTGTCAGTGAAAGATTGTTCTACGGTCGATGCTCAAAGGTTCTTGACTTGACTTGACTTTATTTATTCATGCTTGCAGTGGAGCCAAGGCCCCACTGAAATAACAGCTGAACTTTACAATAGATATGAAACAAACAACAATAAAAATTTAAAAGAACAAACAGTATTTTAAAAATGTTGAACATCCTCAGGGCAGCAGCAGCATGGAAACTGTTAGCATTCTGGTATATAACAACATTAATACGGCCACAACGATCGTTTTTATTACGGTGGATGAGATTTGAGTAATATTTAGCTTTAGCTAAGGTAAGCATGCGTTTATAAGTTATTAAACCATCACTCCATGCTTGAAGGTGCACCTCAAGTTTAGTCATGCGCCATTTGCGTTCCAGCTTTCTACATAATAATTTCTGAGCTCTAGTTTCTTCTGTAAACCACGGGGTGCGCTTTTTTGGAGCCTTTTTTAACTTTAGCGGTGCTATGTTATCAATGGTTTCGCGCAGGGTGTCGTTAAAGTTGTTAGTGAGGTTATCAATAGAGCCCACATACTTTGGGAATGGTGCCATTACCGACATCCATTGCTTTCCTCCTCTCTAAGGTTCTCATAGTCATTATTGTCACCGACGTCCCACTGGGTCATTATTGTCACCGATGTCCCACTGGGTGTGAGTTTTCCTTACCCTTATGTGGGCCTACCGAGGATGTCGTGGTGGTTTGTGCAGCCCTTTGAGACACTAGTGATTTAGGGCTATATAAGTAAACATTGATTGATTGATTGATAACTATATTACTTATTTAATTAGTGTCATTATACAGCTTAATTGCAGCGTGCAGGGTAGAGTTTTTAAGTCTCTTTGTCTTTGCTCTGGGCTCGGGTTCAGCCAGCTTATGTTGGTTCCTCAATGTCCTGGCAGTGCGGCTGCCTCGTGTTGGAGGTAGCAGGTCATGCAAAGGATGTTGCTCATCATGCATATCCCTGACCAGCTTCACTGCAGCCTCCTCTCTCCTGGTCTGGAGTGATGGTAGGGGTTGTGAGATGTTTCCAGCTCTCCTTGTAATGATTTTACAAGCACGTTTCTGGACTCGCTCTAGCTCTGCCTGTTGTTTTTTGGAGCAGCCCACTAAGAGCACTGAGCTATATTCCAGACACGGCCTGATGAGAGTGGCGTAGATGGTAACAAGGTCGTCGGCAGGTAGTCCATGTCTCGCCATGACTGTAAGGTAGTGCAGCCGCTTGGAGGCGGTGTTTATTGCCTTCTCGATGTGCACATCTCCAGTGAGGTTTTGGTCGAGGTGGTAACCCAGGTACTTTGTTGTTTCCACGACAGGGACCTCCTGTCCCCCCAACATCAGTGCAGGAGGTTGTGGTGGATTACGGGCAAAACATATTCGGAGTTCTACTGACTTCTTCCCGTTAAGTATCATCTTTTTTTATTTGCTGCCCATTCGTCCAGCCTTTGTGCCTTAATCAATGCCACGTTTTCTTCATACAAATACATTGAATAAATCAGTGTTTTTCAGCCTTTATGGAATAAAAGGAAATCGCTGAATAAACGATAATATTCTATTATAATCTGTTTTCTTTTTCCACAGTATTTTTATTTTCCGTCAGTCCATATGTAGAACTGTGATAAGTGTTGATAAATCACATTGCACTTGCTGTTTATCATATTTGCATCTTCTCCTCCCAGTATTGTGGATGTTTTGGTGATGAGCATGTTTTCTGCATATTAACAAAGACAGAGACACAAAATGTGTTGCCGTCCTTATTCTGCTTACTTAAAGCCCCATTGGGTCGGCATGGCATAGTGGGTAGAGCGGCCGGCCAGAAACCTGAGGGTTGCAGGTTCGCTTCCCACCTATTGACATCCAAAAATCGCTGCCGTTGTGTCCTTGGGCAGGACACTTCACCCTTTGCCCCCCAGTGCCGCTCACACTGCTGAATGAATGATGAATGAATGATAGGTGGTGGTCGGAGGGGCCGTAGGCGCAAACTGGCAGCCACACTTCTGTCCGTCTACCCCAGGGCAGCTGTGGCTACAGATGTAGCTTACCACCACCAGGTGTGAATGAATGATGAGTCCCACTTCTCTGTGAGTGCATTGAGTTTCTAGAAAAGCGCGATATAAATATATGTTATTATTATTATTCAAGAACTTTCAGTTTTGGCTGATTTTGGCAGCGCCAGTGGACCAAAGCGGTAGGGTTTTGCCTGAAGAAAGACCAAATTTCTCACAAGGACCTGCGCATAGCGCCATTAATCGCCAGGAACTTCTGTCAAGTGCATACAAACTGACATGATAGTACCACAATGATTTTATATGACTGATCGTTCCACAGTAGGAACATACATATTATACACAAACTTTATACTTGCGTTTTGCAGTCATAACATTGTATTTTTTCTTTATACAGTACGTTTGAGTTTGTTGCATGGCTGGTAGTGTCAGTGTTGAACTGCAAACTATCAAGCTGGTGGCTCTCTATTGCTACCACACAAATTTCCGATAGCTAAACGTTAGCATTATTATTTTAATTTGAGTATCAAAAGGTACTTACCATTCCAGCAAGAACAGAGCCAAGACAGCATCGGGCGAAAACCCTTTAACGTTTTTAAGCTCATCCTTGACTGTCCTTACATCCAGGTAGTCTCACTTTTTTTTTTGTCTCCTCATACAAAACTTTTTGGTTATTTTGCATCTTCTTCTTCATCAATTTCAGTCTTTGTAACGAATGCAAAAAGAGGCAAGAGACATATGCAGCAAAGCAGTCTGCAAATTTGAAGTTTTCCGTGTGGCAGGGTGTGTTCCACCCTCCTGAAGTTGATTTGTGGCAGATGCAGACCCCCTCAGGTCATGACAGAGGTGTCATTCAACTTGTTGTAAGTCAATGTGATATCCCAAAAGTTATGAAAATATTTAATAAAGGTTGAACATTTACCTAGTGCTGCTTTGACGGACGCAATCCACTTTGCACACTTCGCATAGTACAGGGGTGTCAAACTCAAATATAGAGTGGGCCAAAATTTTAAACGGAACAAAGCCGCGGGCCAAGGTTGAATAAATTAACCTTTTAATAGGGACCCAAACAAGTTTTGCATTAAATATTGACCAAGCAAGGCTCGTATAACTTTAGTGACATGCAAAATCCAGTTTCAAATAATAATAATAATAATAAAAAACAAATATCAATGGCATATCAAATAAAATTTAAATAAAAATGTTATGCCTTTTTTTCTATATACAATCTTCATAGGTTAATAATGAATGAACCAAACATTTAAGCCTTGAAGTAGCAAGAGAAAATGTATGAATAAAACGTTAATTATTGGTCAGTTTGCTGGAAGTTTCCCGGAAGAGTTAGTGCTGCAAGGGGGTCTGGGTATTTGTTCTGTTGTGTTACGGTGCAGATGTTCACCCGAAATGTGTTTATCAGTTTTGTTTGGTGTGGGTTCACAGTGTGGCGCATATTTGTAACAGTGCTAAAGTTGTTTATACGGCCACCCTCAGTGTGACCTGTATGGCTGTTGACCAAGTATGATTTGCATTCACTTGTGCGTGTGTGTGTGTGTGTGTAAAAGCCACAAATATTATGTGACACGCTGTTAGTATGGAGGAAAAGCGGACGTGACGACAGGTTGCAGAGAACGCTGAAGGCAGTGCCTTAAGTGCACGCCCCCAATATAGTTGTCCAGGTGGAAATCGGTAGAAATTCGGGAGAATGGTTGCCACGGGAGATTTTCGGGAGGGGCACTGAACTTCGGGAGTCTACCGGGAAAATTAGGAGGGTTGGCAAGTATGAGTATTAGCAGTGAATGCGGTGTTACAGCGGCACCGACGCTGTATAACACCAGCGGGCCAGCTCTAATGCTAAATTGATATTGCCTCAAGGGCCAAATTAAATTACACGGTGGGCCGGATTTGGCCTGCGGGCCAGAGTTTGACACCCATGGCATAGTAGATCAGCTTTGTATGTGCTATCAAGTCTGCACATGTTTAAGTAAAACTTTCGTAAATCAGACCCTTAATGTTCCATTTAATTAACATAGATGTTCCTCGACAGACAACAGCCACATTTCACAACATGAATAAATATAAATACTCAAACTTTGAAGTATTGACATTATTCTGTCAACACTTCTGCTACAGCGTACTGAGTGTGGAGTGGATATTATACATAATGAAACATGTTTGTACATTCTTTTTGGAGGAAAATAGGTAGACATTTTATATGTTCATATCAGTGCAAAATGGGTATTAGTGTGGCATTTGGACTAATATTATACATTTCTATTTAAATAGTAAGATAAGTCAGTGAAAATGTCACACAACTTTGTGGGGATTTGCCTTCCTTATTTGTTGTCATTGACTGTGCAATTGTTGTGCAACCAATTGCTTTATCACGGACATGCAGGGGCGTCAAAAAGGAGACGGATTCTGGGGGCCCTTGGTGGAAAGGGACCCCTACTGATGATGAAATTATAATACAGAGGGGTCCTGTAAAGATACAGGGGCCCTGTAAAGATTCTTTTCATGGGGCCCAAAATCCCTAGCGGCACCCCTGTGGACATGATCTAATCTTTGGTAGTTATTCAACTGCTGTGTTCTGTATTTTGTGTGTTTACTGCTACAGCAACCACTGTCACAAAGTGGCAGGCTTGTATCCAGGGTAAGTGATATTAAATAATAAAAAAGGGTGACAACAAATGAAAAAAAAGCCCATCTGCAGTAGGCCCCAAACAGGTGGTATGTCAGTGGGACATATAGTATTGCATAAAAAACACTCAACTAGTGATAAACATGAGATAATCATCCTTTAGTCTGGTTGAATGGCAGCATGGATATGAAAATTAAGGAGTAAAATAAATACTCTACATCAGTGTTTTTCAAACCATTTTAACTAAGTTCAAACTTAAGAAAACAAATAGCTTTCCAAGTATCACCAGAATGACCAACATTAAAATACAGTAGCGTAGTCGGCCTAGGTATTCATTAAAACAAGGTATACGTCCTTTTTAACAAGTATATTTAATATTTTTTGGCCACTCTAACATTAACACACATTTTGAACAGTAACACTGTGTTTGAATATAGGGAAATAAAACACTGTATTAAAGTGATTCTTTGGCATACCACATGTTAGAGCCCGCATACTTAGTTTTATTATTTTTGCTCTCATTTTGGCTGTCTTTTCTCTCTTTGATTGGCTGATTGCTTGATTGATACTTTTATTAGTAGATTACACAGTACAGTACGTATTCCTTACAATTTACCACTAAATGGTAACACCTGAATAAGTTTTTCAACTTTTTAAAGTCGGGGTCTACGTTAATCAATTCACTCACAGGTTCTTACGGATGCATTTTTTCTTTGCGAAGTACAAATTCATTCATTCATTATTTCATATGCCTGAGCAGGTGGATGCCATTCGATTAAGTTTTCCATTCATATTTCGTAAACAACTCGTCAGCGATGCTGGAGGAAATGGAGGGCAATCAAATTCCATAATCATGTCAGCTCTCTACCGAACACAAAGCTTTTAATGAATATTCTGCTAATGCATCTGTCTGAATCAAAAAACTGTATTAGTCATCACCTAGGATGGATCTATGCAAAGTAGCTGGGACCCTGAAAACATATTTCATTCATGGTTTGAATATGAGAGTACATAATCAACTAATAGGAAGTCATATGAACTGTGAGGCAGCTATGGTTATAGCTCAAAGGATTCATCATCGATCTTTGAAAATAATCTATTTCCACTGCAAATGAGCTATTTCATGACTGAGACATGTCTGAGGAATACACAGACAAACTGCAGATGAATAGAAGTGAAGACCAGGTTAAATGTTGTATTCCAGACCACAGGGAAGTAAGAACAATCTCACTCGGCGCCGCTAAGGTCCAACCTTTGACTGTTCTTGTTGATAGTAAACACAAAGAGGCAGACAAACTCAGTGAGCGTGTTGTTTAGCATAAGAGGTGAATTCAAATGTGAAATACCTTCACAAATATGTTATACTGATGTTAGATCACACAGTTTTCTATGCAGAACCGACTATGGGCAATTATGACACAATATAGAGTACTATGGCCAATAAATACAGATACATGTAATTTGTAATGTTATATGATCTGTTCCCATTTAGTACAGTCAAAATCAGTATAAGGATGAGGTTTGATATCAACACGGTCTATCTAATACAATTTTGTCACAACGCGGCCATTCTCCCGAAATGCAGGAGGAACTCCGGAGGCAAGGTACAGGTAAGGAAATGATTTATTCCTCAAAAATCATAAAAATCTTCCGAGAGCATGGAAGCTATGGCGAAGCTTAGAACGTGAATCCAAAAGGTATACGTCGTAACTGTTGCGTGAAGCCAACAAGACAGCCAGACTGAGTGGGGAAAAGCAGGAATAAGTAGCTCTCTGATTAGGTGAGCGTCCCAAACACTAATCAGAGGCAGGTGAAACTAATTAGCATCAATGGAAACCAAGAACACACAAACTCAGGGGTGCTGAAACAGAACAAAGGTAGTCTTTAACTAAACAAAACATAATCATGGCGACGGATAATGACATGTACTTTACTTTAACAATTGGAATCATACGAAAAATGTATTTATAACACAGTTAAATGAACAGATATACATATTTATTTCATTTTATCATTATTTATTTAATCCTCCCCAACACCCTCCACACATTTTTGCTGTACAGGCATACAACATTCCCTTGTTTATGTCAATACGTGGACTATGAGGTGGTTGTTTTCCCGAGATGCAAGTGAACTTGGACCGGAGACGGCGTGAAGGTAGAGACATCTTTTATTTTAACACTATAACTACTAAAAAACAGGAACAAACAAAAGGCCCTCACAAGGAGGTACAAAAACTTGGCAGTGAAAACAAAACGTGCACTAAGGCTAAACTATGAACATAAAACAAAAACTTGCACTACGGCATAAATAACAAAAAACTTACTTGGAACCGAACGAGAACGGGACATGGATCATTGGCATGGTTCATTACAAGGCGCTTAGCAGGTGATAGATGGTGGTAGAAGATGATGTTGCCAGTGTTGCGATCTGCTGCTCGTATCTACACATATTAGTTATTTTTCCTTTCTGGTATCACTCGCCGTCAAGTGACTGTTTATTTCCTGTTCAGCCTGTCACCATGGTAACTCATCAGTCCACCTGCCAATCCCGGTCCACACACACCTGTTTTGTCTAATCACCCTCCTATTTAAGACAGCCTCTTTGTTCATTTCTTCCTGGGTTCATAAATTGCTCTCATGCAACAAGTGACGACTGCTACTTTTTCTACTTTTATTCTCGCTAGCTCTCACGCTATACCACTTGATTATTCCAGTTTTCATACTGATGATTTGTTTTTTCGTTTGTGCTTTCATGCCAAGTTTAGTTTTCTGTTTGTATTTCCTAGTTTTCATACTAGCGTTTTTGGTTTGCATTTTTATTAGCTCCAGCATTTCTGTTCAGAGCTCTCTTTTTGTTAAATAAATATTTTAAGATCCTACCTTTTGTTGTGTTCACGTCATCGCATCCATGCCCACCAGTCCTCACAGCCAGCACGAACAACAGAAACAGACCAGCTTAAATAGCAGTGAAAACAGGTGTGCGAGTGCAAAACGTGAGACAGGTGCGTGACATGAGGACAGGTGAAAACTAATGGGTAAACATGGAAACAAAATAAACAAGGAAGTGCAAAAACAGGAACTGAGTGTCCAAAAAACAAACGGAACATGACTAAAAAACAACATGATCACACAGACATGACAGTTTATTGCTGTTAAATGTAAATTAATTTCTACAAAATAGGAATCATTAATTGTAAACTGAAGGTTTTCATTGCTAAAGCCTTTTAAAAAAGTGTTTACTGCCTTCTAAATATGGTTTTAATACAACGAGAGACCTCCAGACATAAAATCACACTCACTCAGTCATCTTTACACATAATCCAATATAGAAAATACTGCCTGAGGTTCTGAACAGTGTGCTCTGATTGGTTTGGTCTCATCAAGTGGGCAAATAGTACTAGTGTACTGATATTTTAGTTAAACGTTAAAATGCTTAATTTAGGCCCAAAATACACGATGAGGCGAGGGATAACTGTACAGTATACTGTTTCTAGTGGCATCATTACCAGAGGCAGATTTTGCTACGGGCAATGTGGTCCCAGGGCGCTCTCCTAAAAAACAGAAAACAGACTACAGCTCATTTTCACTTCAAGTCGTCAAGTTAGCTGCACGGCCAATTTTCACGTCAACTTGCTTCTGATGGGTCGTGTCATGAGGTTGTGTCACTCACTGTCAGAAGAAAAGGCAAGGGTAAGGGGGCAGGCCGGCGTGGGATAACTTTGCGGCTGCAGAGGTTGTGTGTGAGTGTGAGTTAAACAACGCGTAAATCTGATAGGGAAAGAGTAACCCTCGCTTAGGTCAGTGACTATACCGCTGCGAGCCAGACCACAGCTGAGGATCAGATATATATTGTCAGCCCAACAATGGGCTAAATATGGTTTTAATACAATGAGAGGCCTCTAGACATAAAATGATACACACCCAGTCACCTTTACATGGAATCCAATATAGCAATATTGCCTGAGGCTGAGTCAATCAACACCCCCGATACTGAACACTGTCCTCTGATTGGTTTGGCCCGGCCCTATGTTTTAATAAACACTGCACTATGTGACAGGAACATATCTCTGGACTTTTTTATCATTCGCATCAATAATACAATGAAATAATAGGTTACTAATGATAGTGTAATTGATGAATTCGCATCAAAGAAGGCTGAAAAAGTCTGGTTTTAGATTGCACATTGCACCTCAATCAATCAATCAATGTTTATTTATATAGCCCCAAATCACAAATGTCTCAAAGGACCGCACAAATCATTACGACTACAACATCCTCGGAAGAACCCACAAAAGGGCAAGGAAAACTCACACCCAGTGGGCAGGGAGAATTCACATCCAGTGGGACGCCAGTGACAATACTGACTATGAGAAACCTTGGAGAGGACCTCAGATGTGGGCAACCCCCCCCCCCTCTAGGGGACCGAAAGCAATGGATGTCGAGCGGGTCTAACATGATGCTGTGAAAGTTCAATCCATAGTGGCTCCAACACAGCCGCGAGTGTTCAGTTCAAGCGGATCCAAGACAGCAGCGAGAGTCCCGTCCACAGGAAACCATCTCAAGCGGAGGCGGATCAGCAGCGTAGAGATGTCCCCAACCGATACAGGCGAGCGGTCCATCCTGGGTCCTGACGAGCGGTCCATCCTGGGTCTCGACTCTGGACAGCCAGTACTTCATCCATGGTCACCGGACCGGACCCCCTCCACAAGGGAGGGGGGGACATAGGAGAAAAAAGAAAAGAAGCGGCAGATCAACTGGTCTAAAAAAGAGGGTCTATTTAAAGGCTAGAGTATACAGATGAGTTTTAAGGTGAGACTTAAATGCTTCTACTGAGGTAGCATCTCGAACTGTTACCGGCAGGGCATTCCAGAGTACTGGACCCCGAACGGAAAACGCTCTATAGCCCGCAGACTTTTTTTGGGCTCTAGGAATCACTAATAAGCCGGAGTCTTTTGAACGCAGATTTCTTGCCGGGACATGTGGTACAATACAATCGGCAAGATCGGCCGGAGCTGGAGCTAGATCGTGTAGTATTTTATACGTAATAGGTGAAACCTTAAAGTCACATCTAGACCTATCTATTTGTTTTGTTTGTAGATCAATAAAGTTTGTCTAAGTCTAAGTTATTTATACCAGGACTACCTCTGATCATTGCAATGCAACATTGCAGCTGTTGTTGAGCATTTACTGTCATGATCCGCTGCTCGGATCATGTCATTTTCTGTTTTTCCTAATGTGACGGTTAGCTGGCATGGTGGTGCGGGTTCGTTCTCTCTAATATGCAGTCAGACTTGGACACAGCGTGAAGGTAAGAAATAATGATTTATTTATACTAAAGAACAGACTAAGAACAGAAAAACTTGCACAAGGCACTAAAGGCAAAACAAACAGAACTAGCATGGGAGCTAGAAAGAACTAAAAGCGCTAGTATGTGAGCTAGGGAACAAACAAAGGAAGCATAGCGCGGAAGCTAGCAAGTACAAAAACAGTTCTTTACCACAATCGGGAATCAGCGTCGTCACCTGTTGCATGGAACAGAAAATAGAATGTGAGAGTGAGTAAACGGAAAAAGCAGGTTTAAATAAGGAGAGTAATTACAAAGCAGGTGCGTGTAAAAAACAAGAGGCAGGTGACACTTAATGCGTAACTATGGCAACAGAACAAAACAGCAAGTGCCACCATCAACTAAGGAAGTCAAATACCAACAGAATATGATACAGAAACAGAACAAAAACAGAATATGACATGATCCGAGCGGTGGATCATGACATTTACCAAGTGGTTTGGAGGAGTTACCTATTCTTTGTACTGTATCTGATCCAGTAATTTAGCCGAGAACGACTGATACTATCGGACCAACTTGTTTGATTTATGAGTGGGGTGATTAATGAGAGATTGTGAAATCATCAGGACTCCAATCTTTGTTTACATTTAGTCCAATGTCACTAAACAGAATGGATGACACCTTACAGTGCAGATGGATCCCAACCATACTCATACAGGAATGCGCCAGCAACTGATTGCTTTTTGGCGGAAAATAAAATGAACTATTTTAAATGGCCAAGATTTTAAGCATACATAACATACCATGTGGGATCTGAACCAAGGATGTTGTTGTGGCTTGTGCAGCCCTTTGAGACACTTGTGATTAGGGCTATATGAATAAACATTAGTTGATTGATTGATATTCACTACATAAGGCGAAAGCAAAGAGGGTCATGACTTGTTTGGGTTTGTTATAGTTGTGGTTTATGTTTATTCAGGTTTCCTCTTGTTGCTAGAGGTGCGTTCCATTTCAATCAATCAATTACTCAATGTTTACTTGTATAGCCCTAAATCACTAGTGTCTCAAAGGGCTGCACAAACCACTACGACATCCTCGGTAGGCCCACATAAGGGCAAGGAAAACTCACACCCAGTGGGACATCGGTGACAATGATGACTATGAGAACCTTAGAGAGGAGGAAAGCAATGGATGTCGAGCGGGTCTAACATGATACTGTGAAAGTTCAACATGATACTGTGAAAGTTCAATCCATAATGGATCCAACACAGTCGCGAGAGTCCAGTCCAAAGCGGATCCAACACAGCAGCGAGAGTCCCGTTCACAGCGGAGCCAGCAGGAAACCATCCCAAGCGGAGGCGGATCAGCAGCGCAGAGATGTCCCCAGCCGATACACAGGCGAGCAGTGCATGGCCACCGGATCGTACATTTGTACTGGGAAGTCAAAATTTCCGAGTTCCTAGTTGGAATTTCGACCGGAGGACCCCTCGAGATAGGATTTCCGACATGGAAAGTCAGATAATTCTGACCACCCCTGAAATTGTTTCAAAGATGGCCACCCTGAATGTAAACAATGATGTCCACTTCTATAATATACACGTTTAGCACATCTAATGAGTTTTTGTCGCAGTAAAACAGCCATCGAGAATGTATTGTTGGACGTTTTGAAATGGGGACGTCATTGACGTAGTGTAAACCACATTAATATTAATGTGGAATATCCACTGTATGTTGCTAGCATTTTCTCATAAGTTGTTCATAATCAAACAAGGCCAGCGCAAACATAGCCTTTCGTGAATGTGGCCATGTTGATTTTCCACATCATAATTGGAACCCTCACAATTAAAGGCCTACTGAAACCCACTACTACCGACCACACAGTCTGATAGTTTATATATCAATGATGAAATATTAACATTGCAACACTTGCCAATACGGCCTTTTTAGTTTACTAAATTACAATTTTAAATTTCCCGCGGAGTTTCTTGTTGAAAACGTCGCGGAATGATGACGTATACGCGTGACGTCACGGACTGTAGAGGACATTTTAGCGCAGCACCATTTGCGGCTAAAAGTCGTCTCTTTTCATCGCGCAATTAAACAGTATTCTGGAGATCTGTGTTGCTGAATCTTTTGCAATTTGTTCAATTAATAATGGAGAAGTCAAAGAAGAAAGATGGAGTTGGGAAGCTTTAGCCTTTAGCCACACAAACACACGGTGATTCCTCGTTCAAAATTCCCGGAGGTGAAGTGTCACTATGGATCAGAGCTGTCAAGCTAACATGGTTCCTGACCACTTGTCAACCGGCAGGTTTCGGTGAGAAAATTGTGGTAAAAAGTCGCCTCTTACCGGAGATCAGCTGAGCTTGCGCCATCCATGCAGCTGCAGTCAACTTCCCTCAGAGACTGGCTTCTAGACACCCGTGGACACACCCTTCCGACTATCATGTATTATTTAGTCTCACTAAAACACTAGCAACACAATAGAAAGATAAGGGATTTCCCAGAATTATCATAGTAAATGTGTCTAAACACATCTGAATCCGTCCCAATGCAATCACTTTTTTAAATTTTTTTGTAACTTTATTTTATTAATTTTTTTTTTTCTAGTCATTCGCTATCAATATCATCATCCACAAATCTTTCTTCCTCGCTCAAATTAATGGGGAAATTCCGAATAGCTCTTGCTGCTGGAGGCTCCGATTAAAAACAATGTGAGGACGTGAGGAGCCCTCCCCCTTGTGACGTCATCGTCTGTGACTTCCGGTAAAGGCAAGGCTTTTTTATCAGCACCAAAAGTTGCGAAATTTATCTCTGATGTTCTCTACTAAATCCTTTCAGCAAAAATATGGCAATATCACGAAATGATCAAGTATGACACATAGAATGGACGTGCTATCCATGTTTGAATAAGAAAATCTCATTTCAGTAGGCCTTTAAACTGTGATGTCATTCTGACCACCCACTTCCAACTTCTGAGGCAAGTGGAATGCAGCATTTAAGTGCTAATTGTGCACACCTGTCGATGTTTGGTGATCAGGACACTCACCTGTTGCCGATTACCAATCAAAGGGCTTTATTTGCCAGTGTCGCCATCCACTCGTCACTGGACCATTGCTAGCTGTACGCTACTGTGACGGTTATCTCCTAACTGTCTATGTGGCATGTTAGTTTCTTACCTTAATTAAGTACTGTAAAAAAATGTTACTTCCATGCAACATGAAGATTGTCCCAACATTTTCCAAGTTTTGTGAACTTATGGGTTTTTGAAACTTTGTATTAAATTGGTGATAAGTTGAAGATGCAACACAATTAAGTTTGATAAACATGAAAGAGGCAGCAATTTAAATACACCAAACCTAATTTCAATGTATTTACAAAATGGTAAAACTTGGTATTGTTAAGTTGGTGATAAGTTATAGATCTATCAATCAATCAATGTTTATTTATATAGCCCCAAATCACAAATGTCTCAAAGGACTGCACAAATCATTACGACTACAACATCCTCGGAAGAACCCACAAAAGGGCAAGGAAAACTCACACCCAGTGGGCAGGGAGAATTCACATCCAGTGGGACGCAAGTGACAATGCTGACTATGAGAAACCTTGGAGAGGACCTCAGATGTGGGCAACCCCCCCCTCTAGGGGACCGAAAGCAATGGATGTCGAGCGGGTCTAACATGATGCTGTGAAAGTTCAATCCATAGTGGCTCCAACACAGCCGCGAGAGTTCAGTTCAAGCGGATCCAAGACAGCAGCGAGAGTCCCGTCCACAGGAGACCATCTCAAGCGGAGGCGGATCAGCAGCGTAGAGATGTCCCCAACCGATACAGGTGAGCGGTCCATCCTGGGTCCCGACGAGCGGTCCATCCTGGGTCTGGACTCTGGACAGCCAGTACTTCATCCATGGTCATCGGACCGGACCCCCTCCACAAGGGAGGGGGGGACATAGGAGAAAAAAGAAAAGAAGCGGCAGATCAACTGGTCTAAAAAGGAGGTCTATTTAAAGGCTAGAGTATACAGATGAGTTTTAAGGTGACACTTAAATGCTTCTACTGAGGTAGCATCTCAAACTGTTACCGGGAGGGCATTCCAGAGTACTGGAGCCCGAACGGAAAACGCGAAGATGCATCAAAATCAGCTACAATTTGACAAATTAAAAAAGAAATGAGCAATTCTCTTACGTGAATGAGATAAATAATATTATTGGATATTTTACGGTAATGTGTAAATAATTTCACACATAAAGGGTGAAGTGTCTTGCTCAGGACACAACGGACGTGACGAGGTTGGTACTAGGTGGGAATTGAACCAGGGACGGCGTGGCGCAGTGGGAGAGTGGCCGTGCGCAACCCGAGCGTTTCTGGTTCAATTCCCACCTAGTACAAACCTCGTCACATCCGTTGTGTCCTGAGCAAGACACTTCACCCTTGCTCCTGATGGGTGCTGGTTGGCGCCTTGCATGGCAGCTCCCTCCATCAGTGTGTGAATGTGTGTGTGAATGGGTAAACGTGGAAGTAGTGTCAAAGCGCTTTGAGTACCTTGAAGGTAGAAAAGCGCTATACAAGTACAACCCGTTTATCATTTATTTATTTATAAATTGCTCCAGAGTATAAATCACACCCCTGGCCAATTTATGAAAAAAAACTGCGACCTATAATCCGAAAAATACGATGTCAAACTTAAATAGTCAGAAAAAAGAAATCGTAATTTGCAAGACAAAAAACAGTTCACAAAATAAAGTTTAATGAACGATACCTCCGAGCGAGTTTCTAGTGTTGTGTCATGCCTTGCTGTGCAAAGATATTCATTTTTTGTCCCTTAGGCTTCATGTGTGCTTTTTAGCAGCATGACTCCTTGTCTTTTTGCCTGTTTAACAGATTTAATACTTTTCTTACCCGCACGCTGCCTGCTGCCTCCGCATTCAAGTATACTGATCACCACCGTCATGCCCAGACGTGACAAAGATAAGAAGACCCGCAAAGTAAAGGTGACTTACTCAGTGGCCTAGTGGTTAGAGTGTCCGCCCTGAGATTGGTAGGTTGTGAGTTCCAACCCCGGCCGAATCATATCAAAGACTATAAAAATGGTTCCCATTACCTCCCTGCTTGGCACTCAGCATCAAAGGTTGGAATTGGGGGTTAGATCACCAAATACAAATCCCGGGCGCGGCCACTGCTGCTGCCCACTGCTCCCCTCACCTCTCAGGGTGTGAACAAGGGGATGGGTCAAATGCAGAGGAAAATTTTCACCACAACTTGTGTGTGTGTCACAATCATTGGTACTTTAACTTAAACTTAAGTAAACTTTAACTTCAGTGAATGCCTGAGAATTCATGTCCAGGGAGGAAATTCAGAATTTGGTGCCCGACTGCTATAGTTGCAGCGCCACTAATTTTGCAAATACTTTTACATTCACAACCAAAAAAAAATGGATTTCTGTATACTTCAAACCACGAAGCAATGTCACGTAGTGCAGCAGAGATCAAATGCATAATAGAAAATCACCCTGTCAGGAATTAGATGAATAGACTGCTACAAGGCATGTCTGGAAAGTTGGTGCGAGCCAACTTCTGATACAGCACAACACACAAAAAGCCACAATTGCATTTTAGGCTTTATTCAAACCAAAACAAATTGAAACCAGATTTTCAAACAAATCAGTTTGAAGAAGAAAATGAGAGTATTTGTTGTGCTAAAGTCTATAGTTGCCTGCAGGGACGTCACTAGGGATTTTGGGCCCCATGAAAATAATCTTTGCAGGGCCCCTGTATCTTTACAGGACCCCTCTGTATTATAATTTCATCATCATTAGGGGCCTCTCTGGGCCCCCCTCCATCATGGGCCCCTAGAATCCGTCTCCTTTACCCCCCCTTTTCGGCGTCCCTGGTTGCCTGTTCATTTTGGTTTCCATAATAAACAGGAAGAATTATACGCACCTGGGCTAGCGAGGGGATTGATCTAAAGGTCAAAGGGAATGGCTTGTACTGGAAACCCTATTAAGGGGAGGGAAGGGGTGATGTCAAACCCAGTGGCCGTGGCCTAAATGGGTGAATTAAAACCGGAAGTAGATGTACGTCTTGTCCGGCTGCCATTTTGTTTTGTAATTCTCTTAAAACATCCACCATTTCAGTTATAGTTTGTAGGTCAGAAGGATGAGGTGGCGACTTGTCCAGGGTGTAGCCCGCCTTCCGCCCTATTGTAGCTGAGATAGGCGCCAGCGCCCCCCGCGACCCCGAAAGGGAATAAGCGGTAGAAAATGGATGGATGGAAGGTCAGAAGGATTTATGACTCCTACAGGCAGAAGTTGGTATTACAAATTTGTTTTTTTTTACGGTGTCCGCCATTTTAGTTGTAGTCCATTATCAGAATGATTTATGACTCCTGTGTAATGCTGTTTTAAGGCTTAATCCACCCTCTCACATGTTTTATTTCATTTGATTACAGTGACATAAACTTTTTATTTGACTTTATAAATAGTGCATTTACACCATTTTAACCCAATTACAAAAGTTTATTCATAAGCAATGGCAAACTCATTATCTAATGTCTTGTACTACCAAGTTCGAGTTGTTGTAATAGAACTTAATTAAATGTTGATTAACTATTTTTCTTACTTTAAAAGAATAATGTTGTACAAATATATCTTAAATAAAAGTTACTATTTTTATTTATTATTAAAAGTCTAATTTTGGATTTAGGCTGTTTTATCTTACATACAAGTTAAATATTTTCCTTACAAAAAAAAAACGTTTGTCTAGTTTTGTCTTAAAAGTTCCATCCATCCATCTTCTTCCACTTATCCGAGGTCAGGTCGCGGGGGCAGCAGCCTAAGCAGGGAAGCCCAGACTTTCCTCTCCTCAGCCACTTTGTCCAGCTCTTCCCGGGGTATCCCGAGGCGTTCCAAGGCCAGTCGGGAGACATAGTATTCCCAATGTGTCCTGGGTCTTCCCCGTGGCCTCCTACCGGTCGGACGTGCCTGAAACACCTCCCTAGGGAGGCGTTCGGGTGGCATCCTGACCAGATGCCCGAACTATCTCATCTGGCTCCATGTGGAGGAGCAGCGGCTTTACTTTGAGCTTCTCACCCTATCTCTAAGGGAGAGCCCCGCCACCCGGCGGAGGAAACTCATTTCGGCCGCTTGTACCTGTGATCTTGTCCTTTCGGTCATAACCCAAAGCTCATGACCATAGGTGAGGATGGGAACGTAGATCGACCGGTAAATTGAGTGCTTTGCCTTCCGGTTCAGCTCCTTCTTCACCACAACGGATCGATACAGCGTCCGCATTACTGAAGATGCCGCACCGATCCGCCTGTCGATCTCACGATCCACTCTTTCCTCACTCGTGAACAAGACTCAGAAGTACTTGAACTCCTCCACTTGGGGCAAGATCTCCTCCCCAACCCAGAGATGGCAGTCCACGCTTTTCCGGGTGAGAACCATGGACTCAGACTTGGAGGTACTGATTCTCATCCCAGTCACTTCACACTCGGCTGCGAACCGATCCAGTGAGAGCTGAAGATCCTAGCCAGATGAAGCCATCAGGACCACATCATCTGCAAAAAGCAGAGACCTAATCCTGCGGCCACCAAACCGGACCCCTTCAATGCCTTGACTGCGCCAAGAAATTCTGTCCATAAAAGTTATGAACGGAATCGGTGACAAAGGACAGCCTTGGCAGAGTCCGACCCTCTTAAAACTACTTTTCATAATATATTAACATTTCAACTGTCTTTTAGATCTTTTTAATTTGAAATACATCAATTTGTTTCATAAGTCTTAATCTATTCTTCTCAAAGTATTATTTATTTTATATTTTTTATTCCGCTGTTTTAAAGTTATTATTCGGTTTGATAATTTATATTTGTCAAGTACTTGTTTACATACTGGTTTTTATTTTTTATTTCAAAAGTATTTTTTTAATCAATTTAACTTATATAAATGTTGACATTTGACATTCTATTTTTAACCCTAGACTATTAGCTATAAATCTACATAAACAATTCAAACAATATTTGTATCTGTCTACTATTAGCCAATAACTTTAGTGACATGCAGTCACAGAACATGCAAAAATATAAATACAAAATTTAAAATTGGTTGATGTATTCATTCAATAGTTGAATCTTAGTGTCATCTCTCTTCGCTTTTCCATTCAAACGGCTTACCGTTCAGACAAGCCTCGTCTATCTCGCCCATCACACACACACACGCACACACACACACACACACACACACACACACACACACACACACACACACACACACACACACACACACACACACACACACACACACACACACACACACACACACACACACACACACACACACACACACACACACACACATTTATCAGAATCAGAATCAGACATACTTTATTAATCCCCTAGGGGAAATTAAAATTTTCAGCACAATTCCATTCAAGATCAGACAAACATTACGCTGACGGGTCTGCCAACTTCCAGCACCCCTTACAAAAAAGTGAGATACAGGTAAACAAGTGGGGGTAATGGGAGAAAAAAATAAAATATTAAAATAAAATAAAATAAAACAATTGGTCTAAGCCTTGGCCCCTGGAGAGGGGGTCCAGACTGAGGCCAAAGGAATAACAACAACTCATAGCCATAGTAGACATCCCTCTTATATCATCAATCATCAAAGAACACAAAGAACAATAAAGACATTAAAGAGCACAGCTGATACAACCAGACACTTTTACATACAGCTGTGAATTAAAAGTAAAATAAACATATACACTGTGGTGGCCTCTGCGGTGTTCCACGCCATCGTCTGCTGGGGTGGAGGGAGCATGACCAGAGACAGGAGCAGACCCAACAAAGCAACCGAGAGAGCCGACTCCACTCTCGGCCGCCAACCAACTCTTGGCCAGTGTCCAGTCCGCATGGATGAGCGAGGATACGTCTGAGGAGACTGAGGTGTCCGATACCTGCTCATTCAGCCAAGACACTGTGAACCTTGTCCGTCCCGGCGCTCAGTGCTTGCTCTGCAGCCCTGTCCCCTCATCCGCACCTCCTCCAATCTCTCCAAACCGACTCTGGTGTGGCAGAGACCCAGCAGCTGGTCTCCGTGGCCAGTAGGCTCCCAGGAGACAGATCCAGAAGTCCACAAAAAAGCACCACAGAAGTCATGAAAGTGCCACCCCTTGTCACACAGTCCCCAAGGGTCCTGGACCAAAAGGCAAAAAAAAAACCATACATAATAACACATGAAAACAAGAGGGAAACACAAAAGGATGACACAAGAACACAGAGCTCCTGCTAACAGCCACAGCGGCGCCATACATAAACATGCACAATGCCTCACACCCAATGTTTTAACATATGTAAAGGTTTACATTTTATTATAGTATAATTTTAATCTAATCCACTTTCACAGCATGTTAAATAAAAGTTTATGAACTATTTTTCATATTTTAGAAGTAACATTTTCTCTTAAAAGTCTTTTTTTATTATCATTATTTTCAATCAATCAATCAATCAATCAATCAATCAATCAATCAATCAATCAATCAATCAATCAATCAATCAATGTTTACTTATATAGCCCTAAATCACTAGTGTCTCAAAGGGCTGTACAAATCACTACGACATCCTCGGTAGGCCCACATAAGGGCAAGGAAAACTCACACCCAGTGGGACGTCGGTGACAATAATGACCCAGTGGGACGTCGGTGACAATGATGACTATGAGAACCTTGGAGAGGAGGAAAGCAATGGATGTCGAGCGGGTCTAACATGATACTGTGAAAGTTCAATCCATAATGGATCCATAATGAAAGTATTTTGTCACTTGTGTCCTAATTAAAGGTTTATGAACTATTTTTCCTATTTTAAAAATACAACTTTGACTTCATTAAAATATAATGAACTGTTTTTAAAATTGTAATAGCATTATATTGTTTTATCTCTATTTTATGTTTATACTTCTTAATCTATTCAATCAATCAATCAATCAATCAATTAATCAATCAATCAATGTTTATTTATATAACCCCAAATCACAAATGTCTCAAAGGACTGTACAAACCACTACGACTACGACATCTTCGGAAGAACCCACATAAGGGCAAGGAAAACTCACACCTAGTGGGCAAGGAGCACTCACACCCAGTGGGACGCCAGTGACAATGATGACTATGAGAACCTTGGAGAGGACCTCATATTTGGGCAACTTCCCCCCTCTAGGGGACTGAAAGCAATGGATGTCGAGCGGGTCTAACATGATACTGTGAAGTTCAATCCATAGTGGCTCCAACACAGCCGCGAGAGTCCAGTCCAAAGCGGATCCAAGACAGCAGCGAGAGTCCCGTCCACAGGAAACCATCCCAAGCGGAGTCGGATCAGCATCGAGGAGATGTCCCCAACCGATACACAGGCGAGCGGTCCATCCTGGATCCCGACTCTGGACAGCCAGTACTTCATCCATGGTCATCAGACCGGACCCCCTCCACAAGGGAGGGGGTGACTGAGGGGAAAAAGAAAACAAGCGGCAGATCAACTGGTCTAAAAAGGAGGTCTATTTAAAGGCTAGAGTATACAAATGAGTTTTAAGTTGAGACTTAAATGCTTATTCTTCCTAATGTTGCGATCCGCTGCTCGGATCTACACATATTATTAGTTATTTTTCCATGGTGGTGTCCCAAGTGACTGTCTATTTTCTGTTTAGCCTGTCACCATGGTTACTCATCACTCCACCTGCTACTCCCGGTCCACACACACCTGTTTTTGCTAATCACCCTCCTATATAAACCAACCTTCTTTGTTCATTCTTTCTGGGTTCATAGTTTGCTCTCACGCAACTGTGCGGCTGGTTTTTGATTGTTTGCTTTCACGCAAATATTTCCGTTTTGTGTGCCCACGTGCCAGTTTAATTTCCAATTTTTGTATTTCCTAGTTCTCATACTAGCGTTTTTGGTTTGCATTTTCTTAAGTTCCAGTGTTTCTGTTTACAGCTCCTTTTTGTTATTTAGAAAAAAAATTATTATATCTTACCTCTTGCTATATTCGAGTGTGATGACCAGTCATCACACTTAAAGCCGTATTTCATTTGTATTTCTTAATCTGCTGTTTTTATTATATAGTTTCAGCTAATAATAAATAATAAATAAATCATAAATGTGTTGTACTTGTATAGCGCTTTTCTACCTTCAAGGTACTCAAAGCGCTTTGACACTACTTCCACATTTACCCATTCACACACACATTCACACACTGATGGAGGGAGCTGCCATGCAAGGCGCCAACCAGCACCCATCAGGAACAAGGGTGAAGTGTCTTGCTCAGGACACAACGGACGTGACGAGGTTGGTACAAGGTGGGGATTGAACCAGGGACCCTCGGGTTGCGCACGGCCACTCTACTACTGCGCCACGCCGTCCCTTTTTAGATTTATTTCTCTGCAGAAAATAATGTCTTTAATAAGTTATAAATTATAAATTATAGTAAGTCTTGTAATGTCCTGTCTTGTAAATGTCCAGTAATATTATGTATTTTACAATGTACTGCTTTTGTATTTCCTGTATTTTATATTAATACTTTGACCTGTTTTATATTTTAATTTTTTGTCCTGTAATTGTTGAGATCCGCTTTTTGGATCCTCCACATATTAATGTTTGTTGTTCCATTTTTATTTTCACTCTCCATCTGATCCTATTATTTCCTGTTTAAGTCGGTCACCATGGTAGCTTATCAGTTTCACCTGTTTCTCACGGCCCTGCACACCTGTCCTCACTAATCACCTACCTTATATAAGCCCGCATCTTTTGTTGTTCAGTCTGGGATCCAAGTTTGTTTTCACACAACGGTACGTCTGCATTTCTGATTTGCTTTTCACGCAACAAGTTACGCCTGCAATACTCTCAAGTATATATATTCTCGCTAAGCTTTTCACGCTAGCCATTCATTGTTCATTCCAGTTCTCATGCTGAAGTTTTTTGTTTTACTGTTTTATGTGCCTACGTGCCAATTTATTTCTCATTGTTGTATATCCTAGCTTTTATGCTAGCATCCTTTGTTTGTTTCATTCTACTAGCTCTAGCATTTTTGTTATATAGCTCTTTTTGTTATTTAAATAAATTGTGTATATCTTACCTTTG
Source organism: Nerophis ophidion (assembly GCF_033978795.1). Taxonomy (NCBI): domain Eukaryota; kingdom Metazoa; phylum Chordata; class Actinopteri; order Syngnathiformes; family Syngnathidae; genus Nerophis; species Nerophis ophidion. The sequence continues at coordinate 68,167,008 of NC_084615.1, read as the reverse complement.
CTGTGTTCACTTGACGCATCCTCGAGGGAATCGAACCCGGCATCACAATGCCGAACAGACGTAACAGTAATGCGTCTTTGAATACTCTAAAAAGCGCTATACCAAATAAAATATATTATTATTATTATTATTATTATATAGTTCAAAGTCGGTTACCTCATGTCCTTCTTTGTTATTTTAGCTGTGTAGATAGGCTCAATGGCCTGTTGTAAGGGGATCTCTACAAAAGACGTCAACCCAATATTTAATCTCTACGCGTTTATTATATGAAGTGAATTATATTTATATAGCGCTTTTCTCTAGTGACTCAAAGCACTTTACATAGTGAAACCCAATATCTAAGTTACATTTAAACCAGTGTGGGTGGCACTGGGAGCAGGTGGGTAAAGTGTCTTGCCCAAGGACACAACGGCAGTGACTAGAATGGCGGAAGCGGGAATCGAACCTGCAACCCTTTAAGTTGCTGGCGCGGCCACTCTACCAACCGAGCTATATCTAACCCTGCCATTTGCACAGTTGTTCAGAAACCACTTATTTTTTAAACAATGTAATCATTATTTTTTTATGTCCACCATTAGCCACTAACTTTAACGACATGCAGTCACAGAACATGCAAACATAAAAACAAATATTTAAACTCAATTGATGTACAGCATTTGTCCAATAGTTGAATTATAGTGTTGTCGCTCTTCGCCTCCCCCTTCAACTGGGCCCGTTCAACAAATAGAGACGCAGCCCCAACCTCCCTCCCCACCTAGACATTTTTGTTTAGCTACTATCAGTGTAGGCAGCACGGTGAAAGAGGGGTTAGTGCATCTGCCTCACAACACTAAGGTCCTGACTAGTCCTGGGTTCAATCCCGGGCTCGGGATCTTTCTGTGTGGAGTTTGCATGTCCTCCCCGTGACTGCGTGGGTTCCCTCCGGGTACTCCGGCTTCCTCCCACCTCCAAAGGCATGCACCTGGGGATAAGTTGATTGGCAACACTAAATTGGCTCTAGTGTGTGAATGTTGTCTGTCTATCTGTGTTGGCCCTGCGATGAGGTGGCGACTTGTCCAGGGTGTACGCCGCCTTCCGCCCGATCGTAGCTGAGATAGGCAAAAGCGCCCCCCGTGCCCCCAAAGGGAACAAGCGGGAGAAAATGGATGGATGGACGTTTTCCTGTGTTTAGAGTCTTAAGTTCAAGTTGAGCGCTCTTATTTTGGTCTTTTTTCCTGTTTTGTTTGTGTATTCCTGCAAGCAGCTTCACTCCCGCCTTTGAACTTCTTTTCCTCGCAGATGTTTTCATTTTGTAATTACGGATATTTAAGTTTAGCCTCTGCTTCCTGCCTTTGTTGGGATTTTGTGAATGTTTGTTCGTGTGGATGCGTCTCCTGCCGCACTTCTCTGTCTTTGCCGTTCTCCAACAATTCCGTTTTGTAGTCTGTAAGTTTTACTTTTATTTTGCATAGCCTCTGGTGTACTTTAGTGCGTTTCCAAGCGGCACTCGCGTCTTGTTTATTTTTGTTCATTTGATTGAATACTTTTTTACCCACAAACTACCCTCCTGAGAAGACGCCAAATATCGCCATCATGCTTTTAAAAATTTTTGGGGGCTAATTATTTGTATTTTATTTGCATTTTAAATCTACGTTAATATATGTAGAAAAAAAGCATAACTAATATTGAAAAACTGTTTGTATGTACATAATCCAATTATTCTTATTTTTTTTTTGAAAAAAATCTAACATGCACTTTTTAATGAATTCACCTTCTTTGAACGGCGTTACCGCCCTTGCAACCATCGCCTTAGTGTTTACAATTACGTTAAAACAATTAGCCCCGAACAGACCAACATCACGACTAACGTGTTACAAGTCCGATTCGCCCAGCGACTCTCTGTCGGAGTATCAGCGCTGGGGTCCAGTGCACCACAGTTTTGTATTGTGCCTCGGTCCTTCCGCGGAGTGCTTCGGAAGCTACGGACCGCCCTTCTCCCCCGCCCGGACTGTTCACAGTGGCGCTGGGGGCGGGAACAAGAGAGCACACACACACAGTGACACAGAGAGAGAGAGAGAGACAGAGCGCGAGGAAAGGAGGGAGGGAGGGAGGGAGCGCGCGTGCGGGTCGAGTGGAAAAGCAGAAAAACGTTTCTCTGCTTGCATCACGCAAGTGACGTCAATGACTGGTAGATTCCTTCAGCTCTGCACACAACGCTGTCCATACTTGCCAACCTTAAGACCTCCCAATTCGGGAGATTGGAGGGAGGGATTGGGAGGGTTTGGGGGGTGGTGGGGTTGATGGTAGCGGGGGTGTATATTGTAGCCCAGAAGAGTTAGGGCTGCATTGTATTCTGGGCATTTGTTCTGTTGTGTTATGGTGCGGATGTTCTCCCGAAATGTGTTTGTCATTCTTGTTTGGCATGGGTTCACAGCGTGGTGCATATTTGTAATGATGGTAAAGTTGTTTATACAGCCACCCTCAGTGTGACCTGTATGACCGTTGACCAAGTATGTCTTGCAGTCACGTATGTGTGCCTTCAGAAGCCAAATCCAACATGTGACTGGGCTGGCACGCTGTTCGTACAGGTTGTAGAGGACGCCAAAGGCAGTGCCGTCACGGCACACCCTGAAATTTGGGGATCTCCTGGAAAAAAAGAAGGGTTGGCAAGTAGGACGCTATCTCTGAAATTAATTTTTTGTTGTCCATGTTTCTCTTCTTGTACAAAACCCGTTTCCATATGAGTTGGGAAATTGTGTTGGATGTAAAAATAAACGGAATACAATGATTTGAAAATCATTTTCAACCCATATTCAGTTGAATATGCTATAAAGACAACACATTTAATGTTGAAAATGATAAAAAAAATGTTTTGGAAATAATCAGTAACTTTATAATTTGATGCCAGCAACACGTGACAAAGAAGTTGGGAAAGGTGGCAATAAATACTGATACAGTTGAGGAATGTTCGTCAAACACTTATTTGGAATATCCCACAGGTGTGCAGGCTAATTGGGAACAGGCGGGTGCAATGATTGGGTATAAAAACAGCAACCCAAAAAATGCTCAGTCTTTCACAAGAAAGGATGGGGCGAGGTTCACCCCGTTGTCCACAACTGCTAGAGCAAATTGTTAAACAGTTTAAGCACGTTTCTCAAAGTGCAATTGCAAGACACATTTAGAGATTTCAACATATACGGTCCATAATATCATCAAAAAGTTCAGAGAATCTGGAGAAATCACTCCACTTAAGCGGCATGGCCGGAAACCAACATTGAATGACCGTAACCTTCGATCCCTCAGACAGCCCTGTATCAAAAACCGACATCAATCTCTAAAGGATATCACCACGTGGGCTCAGGAACACTTCAGAAAACCACTGTTACTAAATACAGTTTGTCGCTACATCTTTAACCTCAAGTTAAAGCTCTACTATGCACAGCGAAAGCAATTTATCGAAAACACAAAGAATCACTGCCAGCTTCTCTGAGTCCGAGATCATCTAAGATGGACTGATGCAAAGTGGAAAAGTGTTCTGTGGTCTGACGAGTCCACATTTCAAATTGTTTTTGGAAATATTCGACATCGTGTCATCCGGACCAACGGGGAAGCGAACCATCCAGACTGTTATCTACACAAAGTTCAAAAGCCAGCATCTGTGATGGTATGAGGGTGCTTTAGTGCCCAAAGCATGGGTGACTTACACATACAGGTACATACAGGTTTTGGAACAACATATGTTTCCATCTAAGCGCTGTCTTTTTCATGGACGCCACTGCTTATTTCAGCAAGACAATGCCAAGCCACATTCAGCACGTGTTACAACAGCGTGGCTTTGTAAAAAAAAGAGTGCGGGTACTTTCCTGGCCCGCCTGCAGTCCAGACCTGTCTCCCGTCGAAAATGTGTGGCGCATTATGAAGCGTAAATTACGACAGTGAAGACCCCGGACTTTTGAACAATTGAAGCTCTACATAAAACAAGAATGGGAAAGAATTCCACTTTCAAAGCTTCAACAATTTTTTTCCTCAGTTCCCAAACGTTTATTGAGTGTTGTTAAAAGAAAAGGTGATGTAACACAGTGGTGAACATGCCCTTTCCCAACTACTTTGCCACGTGTTGCAGCCATGAAATTCTACGTTAATTATTATTTGCAAAAAAAAAAAAGTTTATGAGTTTGAATATCAAATATCCTGTCTTTGTAGTGCATTCAATTGAATATGGGTTGAAAAGGATTTGCAAATCATTGTATTCAGTTTATATTTACGCAATTTCCAAACTCATACGGAAATGGGGTTTGTAGTACCCACCATAAATTATGAATACTGGCAGATGATCATTGTTCCCTTGTTTGAATTTCCAGAGAAAACAATATTTTTCAGAGAGCAGTGCAGCTGGTACAGGCTCCAGCAACCCCGAGGGGGACAATCAATAGAAAATGTGTGGATGGATATATCAAGATGCACTGTCTCATGCAGCATTTTAAGTGGGGTTAGCATTTTCTATTTCACTCCTGAGACCTGGCATCTTGTAGCTGTCACAAGAGCCTCAATATCATGTGTCACATTTTGAGTGGAATTTACTCAGGTGCTTGTGCGTGAGCCTCGAGCGTGGCTTTGCTGAACTAATGCTAATTATGGAGAAAAGTTGCTCACAAATATGTGTGGTTTTCCATTCACTTTTGTGAATAAATAGGAGGATTATCATTATTTTGGAACACTGCACTGCACTGGGGCTTCACGGTGGCAGAGGGGTTAGTCCGTCTGCCTCACAATACGAAGGTCCCGCAGTCCTGGGTTCAAATCCAAGCCCGGGATCTTTCTGTGTGGAGTTTGCATGTTCTCCCTGTGAATGCGTGGGTTCCCTCCAGGTACTCCGGCTTCCTCCCACTTCCAAAGACATGCACCTGGGGATAGGTTGATTGGCAACACTAAATTGGCCCTAGTGTGTGAATGTGAGTGTGAATGTTGTCTGTCTATCTGTGTTGGCCCTGCGATGAGGTGGCGACTTGTCCAGGGTGTACCCAGCCTTCCGCCCGATTGTAGCTGAGATAGCACCCCCCGCAACCCCGAAAGGGAATAAGCGGTAGAAAATGGATGGATGGATGGATGGATGCACTGCACTGTGTACCTAACACAATTGCTATTGCAATTTCCAGTGGACACATGGAGAACCACAATTTTTTTTTTATTTAAAAATGAAGCTCGTTTTCACACTTAGCAAACTCATCTCATGAGCTGCGTTAAGTCCGTGGGCCTCATTTTAGACATCCCTGCTTTACTTCCTAATTGTTTTATTTTTTTTCCCTTGCCTTATGGTTGGAGATCAGAATGAATGAACCTATTGGTCTCCCTGAGCATTTATGTTGGCATGGCAACCAGCAGCCGCAATAGCACAAGCGGTTGAAGAAAGATGAGTGTGACTCACCTTCATCCTCATCTTAAAGTGGAAACCAAGTTAAAAGAAAAGGCCTCAGTAAACATTAACTGACGAACACGAGCACAACGACCAGGTTTAAAAATGGACTTTCCAATTTGTATTGTTGTCTTAAAAGTGTTGAAGTTCACCTGTAGAAAAAAAAAAGGGATCTAAAATATTTATTTTAAACACGTTGCCCCTCTATACAGATGCACTTTTCATTAGCTTGCAGGAAATTGCAAGTGTCTTCACCCTATTCAGTGAGGGATTTTGCATATGAGTGCTGTCTTTTGCCTCCAGTCTGTAATAAATGAGAGTCAGAAGACATGCCCCAACTATGTTGCAATAAAACATACTGTAAATGTGTCCAAAACATTTATAATTATTGGTATAATATTATATATATGGTATAATATAATATTCGCTGGATCGGTTTGCAGCCGAGTGTGAAGCGACAGGAATGAGAATCAGCACCTCCAAGTCCGAGTCCATGGTTCTCGCCCGGAAAAGGGTGGAGTGCCATCTCCGGGTTGGGGAGGAGACCCTGCCCCAAGTGGAGGAGTTCAAGTACCTAGGAGTCTTGTTCACGAGTGAGGGAAGAGTGGATCGTGAGATCGACAGGCGGATCGGTGCGGCGTCTTCAGTAATGCGGACGTTGTACCGATCCGTTGTGGTGAAGAAGGAGCTGAGCCGGAAGGCAAAGCTCTCAATTTACCGGTCGTTCTACGTTCCCATCCTCACCTATGGTCATGAGCTTTGGGTCATGACCGAAAGGATAAGATCACGGGTACAAGCGGCCGAAATGAGTTTCCTCCGCCGTGTGGCGGGGCTCTCCCTTAGAGATAGGGTGAGAAGCTCTGCCATCCGGGAGGGACTCAAAGTAAAGCCACTGCTCCTCCACATCGAGAGAAGCCAGATGAGGTGGTTCGGGCATCTGGTCAGGATGCCACCCGAACGCCTCCCTAGGGAGGTGTTTAGGGCACGTCCAACCGGTAGGAGGCCACGGGGAAGACCCAGGACACGTTAGGAAGACTATGTCTCCCGGCTGGCCTGGGAACGCCTCGGGATCCCCCGGGAAGAGCTAGACGAAGTGGCTGGGGAGAGGGAAGTCTGGGTTTCCCTGCTTAGGCTGTTGCCCCCGCGACCCGACCTCGGATAAGCGGAAGATGATGGATGGTATAATATTCTAAATCAAGCATTTATTTTTGTGTGAAATCCAAAATCTCAAAAGTACTATCCAGATGTCCATTTTCAGGAAAAATATTTTTTGCACAATACACAAGTTTACCTAAGAGTTTTGATTTACTTTTGTTTGTGTTTCAAAGCGGAACTAAGAGAAATCATTCCAGTAGTTGCTGCATGAAAGAAAGACTGTGATAAATAGCATACGCTTTAATTTGAGAGCTCCACTCAGGCTTGGCCGTTTTAATTACATTCACTTCTCTTCCTTGGTTTTGAGACTTTGCTGGCAGGCTTAGTTAAAGGGGGGATCAAATCTGCTTAAAGGGTTCCATCCATCCATCCATTTTCTACCCCTTGTCCCTTTTTGGGTTGCGGGGTGTGCTGGAGCCTATCTGAGCTGCATTCCGGCGGAAGGCAGGGTACACCCTGGACAAGTCGCCACCTCATCGCAGGGCCAACACAGATAGACAGACAACATTCACACACTAGGGCCAATTTAGTGTTGCCAATCAACCTATCCCCAGGTGCATGTCTTTGGAAGTGGGAGGAAGCCGGAGTACCTGGAAGGAACCCACGCAGTCACGGGGAGGACATGTAAACTCCACACAGAAAGTTCTTCAGCCTGGGATTGAACCCATGACTACTCAGGACCTTTGTATTGTGAGGCACATGAACTAACCCTTCTTCCACTGTGCTGCCCTCTTAAAGGGGTCATAATATTATTTATTTTTTTTACATGCAAAACACTTACTTGTGGTCTACATAACATGTAATGGTGTTGCTTTTGCATGGATTAAATTTTACAGACCATCTTCTAGCAAATGTTTAATGCTATTTTCGTATTATTATTTTAAAGATTTAGTGTTAAAGTACCAATGATTGTCACACACATACTACATGTGGCGAAATTATTCTCTGCATTTGACCCCTCACCCTTGATCACCCCCTGGGAGGTGAGGGGAGCAGTGAGCAGCAGCGGTGCCACGCCCGGGAATCATTTTTGGTGATTTAAGCCCTAATTCCAACCCTTAATGCTGGGTGCCAAGCAGGGAGATAACGGGTCCCATTTTTATAGTCTTTGGTATGACTCGGCCGGGGTTTGAACTCACGACCTACCGATCTCAGGGCGGGCACTCTAACACAGGGGTGTCAAACTCAAATACAGAGTGGGCCAAAATTTAAAACTGAATGAAGCCGCGGGCCGAGGTTGAACAATTTAATCCTTTAATAGGGACCCTAACAAGTTTAGCATTGAATATTGAACAAGCAAGGCTTATATAACTTTATAGTGACATGCAAAATCGAGTTTCAAATAATAATAATTAAAAAATATCAATGGCATATCAAATAAAATAAAAATACAAATTGAATGCCTGTTTTCGGCGGCGGGGTTTGGTGGTAGCGGGGGTGTATATTGTAGCGTCCCGGAAGAGTTAGTCATGCAAGGGGTTCTGGGTATTTGTTCGGTTGTGTTTATGTTGTGTTTATGTTGTGTTACGGTGCGGATGTTTTCCCGAAATGTGTTTGTCATTCTTGTTTGCTGTGGGTTCACAGTGTGGCATATATTTGTAACGGTGTTAAAGTTGTTTATACGGCCACCCTCAGTGTGACCTGTATGGCTGTTGACCAAGTATGCCTTGCATACACTTGTGTGTGTGTATGAGCCCCATATATTATGTGAGTGGGCCGGCACGCTGTTTGTATGGAGGAAACGCGGACGTGGCGACATGTAGAGGACGCCAAAGGCAGTGCTTTTACGGCCCGCCCCAAATATTATTGTCCGGGTGGAAATCGGGAGAAATTCAGGAGGGGCACTGAACTTCGGGAATCTCCAGGGAAAATCGGGAGGGTTGACGAGTATGAGTATTAGTGGTGAATGCGGTGTTAAAGCGGCGGGCCAGCTCTAATGTTAATCTGATACTGCCTCAAGGGCCAAATGAAATTACACGGCGGGCCAGAGTTTGACAATCATGCTCTAACCACTAGGCCACTGAGTAGTATATCAGCCATCCATCCATTTTCTACCGCTTATTCCCTTTGGGGTAGCGGGGGGCGCTGGTGCCTATCTCAGCTCCTCCAAACAGTCCATTTAGAATTTGCTTTGTCTGATGACATTCTCTGACCTATGGCGTTAGCAGATTTATGGTAGAAATTTACCCAAAGAGCTTTGCACGAGTCTGCTCTTGTAATCAGACATTGTAGTCAATATGATCCTTATTTTTCCTCTACCCTCTCGTGGAGCCGACTGGCTCGTACATGCACATGCATCCTTGCTGTTGCCATTTAGCGTATGGTTCTAACTTATGTCTGTCAGTAGACTCGCTATGGAAGCGGTACAAAATACAACATGGCTGGTGGAGAGAAGATGCAGACGAAGTGGAGGCTTATGAATAAGAATAAAAAACGGCCCATCCTAAAAAGACGTTTAGAAGGCGGCTTGAAAACCGTCTGTAAAACGTAATCAATGCAACATTTTGACCAAAGAGCCACCAATACATGTTGTTTAGACCACAGAGAAGTGGTTTAAATATTTAAAAAAAAAATCATAATATGACCCCTTTAACTTATTTTTACACTTCTATTATGCCAAATAGTTAAATGGTTCCTGTATTACTGACACTATTGGGAAATATTCCATAGTTCTAGACCCAGCCATGATGTGCAATAAAATGCCCACCAAAATAAACACAGTAGTGATTTCAGGCTTGTTTAAACGAGTTTCAGCTCATTTTGGAACATCCACTTTTAGCTCCAAAAAGTGGGCGGTCCTCCATCAGCCTGCTGACCTTACTGTAAACTGAAGGCAATTTTATATTGTGTCATATGTGTTTTGGTAGAATCTTCATTCAGAATCTTATTTTCACTTAAAATTATTATATATGTTGAAGGTTGCAGCAATACAACTTAACACGGGTTTAGTCTCCATACTTCAAAATTTTGGAAATATGAGGAAAATATTGACAACTCCGGTCAAAATGACAAGCACAAAATGGGACGGACCAAGCGTAAGGAGTGTAATTTGCCCTAATCATTTTTACTGATTCGGATTATAAAGAAGAAGGGTTTCGGTCAGAGTTTGGAAATAAACAAATTTAAACGACTCAAGTAAAAAGCAATGGAGCACCAACGCGAGGAGAACGATGTCGGAACGCGTGGAAAACAGTGAAAGAAGAGCAGTATTCTATTTTGCGTCCTCTTCAACTGATGTTTTCCTCAAGATGCGTGGGGAAATGCTGAAAGACCATGAAGAAACATAAACTATGGTGTCTTTGGAATTGGAATTGGTGGTGCTCACTCTCGAGCACCACCAATTCTTTTAATTTGAGTAAGTTTAACTTGAATATTGGGTTTGTGGATTCCCTGTGTTAATTTCCACTTATGATTCTTACAGCTCTTTTCTGCAAAGGAAGCTTGGATTTAAATGTGTTTTACAGGAACTACACCCCACTTAGACACAATACAGAATGTCAGGTATGCAACAATCAGTGAACTAAACAAAATGTAAAATGCTTTTTGATTTAGAAATTCCTTCACTTTGTGTAAAATAGTAATAGTTTTAGTTACTTTAGCGTTTGTATAACATAGATGTGATTTCCATGACATCTTTTTATCAATCATAAAACTTAATCTTTTGTTCCTTGAATCTCAACTCCTTCGACACACACTATATTGCCAAAAGTATTTGACCACCTGCCTTGACTCTCATATGAACTTGAAGTGCCATCCCATTCCTATCCTGGAGCATTCAAAGTTCCTTTCACTGGAACTAAGGGGCCAAGCCCATCTCCTGAAAAACAACCCCACACCATAATTCCTCCTCCACCCAATTTCACACTCGGCACAATGCAGTCCAAAATTTACCGTTCTATTGGCAACCTCCAAACCCAGACTCGTCCATCGGATTGCCAGTTAGAAAAGTGTGATTCATCACTCCAGAGAATGCATCTCCACTGCTCTAGAGTCCAATGTTTTACCCCATTGCAGGGGCACTCACACTTTTTCTGCAGGCGAGCTACTTTTCAATTGACCAAGTTGAGGAGATCTACCTCATTCCTATTTATAATTTATATTTATTTATTTATGAAAGAGACATTTTTGTTAACAAGTTAATGGTGTTTAATGATAATACAAGCATGTTTAACACACAGATTCATTTCTTTCATGAAGACAAGAATATAAGTTGGTGTATTTGATTCTGATGACTTGCATTGATTGGAATTAGACAGTGGTGCTGATAACGTCCGCATTTCCAAATGGAGGAAAAAAAAAGTCCTCCTTTCTGTCCAATACCACATGAAAGTGGTTGGATTTGGCATCTCATTTGTCAAAACTTGCATACTCGTTTTCAAACACTTTGTTATGAGAGTAGCATATGTGTGTGGCCCTTTAATGTCTGGCAGCAGGTGAGTGACGTCAGTGAGAGTGAGGGTGGGCAAGCAAGTGAGAAAGCGGTCGCTGAGGGCGGGGGAGAAATACATTGGCATCAAACTCCGTAGCTTGCTAGTTTGTGCACGCTAGCTTTCTGAGACTCTTATTTTGTTAGCACAGGCAGGATGAAACAGGTCTTTTATGGTGAAGACAGGAACTGTGCTGTCGGTCTTTAGAGTTTTGACAGTAGGTACGGAGTCTCTAGAAATAAAATGTGTTTCTCTGCGTCCGCCCTGTTAGTGATTTTTTTCTTAAATATGAGCTTGCCTCAGCCAGCGTCATCTCACAAGATCCTCGGGTGCCGAGAATGTCAAACAACTAATGAAAGTGAAGTCTTGGTATGATTGATGATTGCTCATTTTTATGTCTATTTTTTAATGCCTGGCTTGAGATCGACTGACACACCCTCCGAGATCGACCAGTCGATCGCGATCGACGTAATGGGCACCCCTGCCCCATTGCATTTGACGCCTTGCATTGAATTTGATGATGTATGTCTTAGATACAGCTGCCCGGCCATGGAAACCCATTCCATGAAGCTCTCTGCGTACTGTACATGGACTAATTAGAAGGTCACATGACATTTGAAGCTCTGTAGCAAATGACTGTGCAGAAAGTCGGCGACCTCCTTGCACTATGCACTTCAGCATCCGCTTACCCCAGGTGTGTCAAACTCAGATACAGAGTGGGCCAAAATTTAAAATGGAACAAAGCCGTGGGCTAAGGTCGAACAAATGAACCTTTTAAGAGGGATCCCAAAAAGTTTTGCATTGAATATTGAACAAGCAAGGCTTATATAACTTTATAGTGACATGCAAAGTTGAGTTTCAAATTATCCATCCAGCCATCCATTTTCTACCGCTTGTCCCTTCTGGGGTCCCTGCAGCCTATCTCAGCTGCATTCGGACGGAAGGCAGCGTACACCCTGGACAAGTCGCCACCTCATCACAGGGCCAACACAGATAGAGAGACAACATGCACACTAGGGGCAATTTAGTGTTTCCAATCAAGCTATCATTAATGATTTAAAAATATCAACGTCATATCAAATACAATTTAAATAAAAATTGGAGGGGGGGGGCAGGTTTGGTGGTAGCGGGGGTGTATATTATAGCATCCCGGAAGAGTTAGTGCTGCAAGGGGTTCTGGGTATTATGTGTGTTACGATGCAGACGTTCTCCTGAAATGTGTTTGTCATTCTTGTTTGGTGTGGCTTCACAGTGTGGCGCATATTTGTAACAGTGTTAAAGTGCATTCATTCGTGTGTGTTAAAGCCGCAGATATTATGTGGCTGGGCCAGCACATTGTTTCTATGCCGGAAAAGCGGACATGACAACAGGTTGTAGAGGACGCTAAAGGCAGTGCCTTCGAGGCACGCCCCCAATATTGTTGTCCGAGTGGAAATCGGGAGAAATTCGGAAGAATTGTTGCCCCGGGAGATTTACGGGAGGGGCAGTGAAATTCGGGAGGGTTGGCAAATGCGTTGTTACAGCGGCACCGCCCCTGTATAATACCGGCGGGCCAGCTCTAATCTTAATTTGATATTACCTCAAGGGCCAAATTAAATCACACGGCGGGCCAAATTTGGCCCACGGGCCAGAGTTTGACATCCATGGCTTACCCCTTTGTGTCAGTTTACGTGGCCTACCACTCGGTGGCTGAGTTGCTGTTGTTCCCAAACGCTTCCATTTTCTCATAATAAAGCTAACAGTTGACTTTGGAATATTTAGGAGTGAGGACATTTTACGACTGGACTTGTTGCACAGACGGCATCCTCGGACAGTTTCATGCTGGAAATCATTGAGCTCCTGAGAGCGGCCCATTCTTTCACAGATGTTTGTAAAAAAACAGTCTCCATGCCTAAGTGCTTGATTTTATACACCTGTGGCCAGGCCAAGTGATTAGGACACCTGATTCTGATCATTTGGATGGGTGGCCAAATACTCTTGGCAATATAGTGTATGAGGCATCTACACTTCTCCTACTATACTAAAAAAATATCATAAACTTGGTTTTACTAGTATTTAAGGATAATCGATGTACATTAAACAATCTTTTCTTTTTAACAAATTTGTTTTAACCACCTCCAACACATCTTTAATGTTTTGTCCTGAATAAGATAAGGTTATGTTTTCCAAAAATAAGATACACTTTAACAGTTTGGAAACCATAGAAACATCATTGACATACAGTACATGAGAAACAGTATTGATCCAAGGACCGATCCTTGTGGCACTCCACAACTAATATTATAGTATGTATGGCAGATTTCTTATTGTTAACTTCCACAAACATAAATTGGCCAGATCTAGTCTAGCGGCAAGTGCTAAAACCACAGTTTGTAATATTTCCATCTTACCTACCTTGTGGTAAAATGTAAAAAAGGCAAGGACACTAAATTCATGATGATATTGTGGCCCTGTATAAACAGTATGTGCCCTTGCCTGATGTCAGCGGTAATAAGCTCCAAGGTGCTCTCCCATGACCTTAATAAGGACAAGCAGTATACAGGGGTTGAACAAGGGGATGGGTCAAATGCACTGTAATGATACCAAGTACAGGAGCATATCTGTTATGGGTCACACTCCTGCTTCCTCTCTTCCTGCTATGTCTCCTCCTGCTGGGCGTCCGGACAAGCACACCACGGGCCACTCCCACATGTGCTCTCTCTCCGCTGCGGGCGTGCCTCCTCGCACCTGCAAACACTCACCAAACTACACACCTGCCTGTGATGAGCGAGCTGCCTTCAAGAGCAGACGCAGCCTGAGATCCGACGCGAGAACGTAGCTTCGCTTACCCAGTACAGTAAGCCCACACGTATCTAGCTCCTCTGCATGTGCAAACTATTTCCCTGTGCTCCTTCCCTGTTGTGCTCATTGTCTCCTGTGTTGTGTCGTCTTCCAGCCTCCCGCCATCCTTCCTTGTCATCGAGTTGTGTGTCTCGTCACCTTGGACCTCCCGTGGATTTTCCCTTGCCTTCCTGGACATCGACCTCACGCCTGCCTAACGACCACGAAACCAAGCTCCTGCCCTTGACCATCTGCCTGCTCCCCGACGTTCGATTCCGCCTTGCTCCTTGCTGGACTTCCGCCTGGATCCCAACACGCATCCTCAACACCCTCTGGCAACCATTCTCAGATAAGTCTCACACTTCGTCACACTACATCTCTTTGGTTAAATACACATCTCACTCACACACTAAACTGTCATTAAATACGCTGACAGCTAACGACGTCATCGTTCCTCTGCCGTCTTCTTCTCCCGTTGTACCGTCACAGTACGTTCTCGCCATGTCAGAACCAGACGGCAAAGACGCGGCACGTACCCCGCTCCCCTCCCGAGGCTCCCCGGTACCAAGTGTCGCAGCCATGCACACTGCACTCCAGCAGCACCAAGAGCGCTTTTGTGTTCTTGAGAATAAGCTGGATGCTGCTTTTGCTAGCATGTTGGCTCGACTGGACTTGATCTCCCCAAGCTCTGCCGCTCCCCTGGAGCGCGTACTAGCCGCCCCCGCCGCGGCAGCCCCCACACAGCCCCCGTCTTCCTGCGAGCCGAAGATCGCTAGCCCTAAGGCTTTCGAAGGGGATTTTGAGTTATGTCGTGGTTTCCTGGTCCAGTGTGATATGGTATTTCGTCATCAGCCCTCCCGGTACACCTCTGACGGGGCCAAGATTGCCTTTATTTTTTCTTTATTGACCGGAAGGGCTCTCCAGTGGGCCACAGCAGCTGTGGACCACAACCTTGGCCTCAGCATGAATTATGATGCTTTTCGCACGGAGTTTAGGGCAGTTTTTGACCATCCCTCCGATGGAGGAGACGCCGCCTCACGTCTACACTCCCTTCAGCAAAGTTCTCGTTCTGTGGCAGATTACACTCTTGAGTTCCGCACCCTGGCCGCAGACAGCGGGTGGGATAACAAGGCCTTGTTGAGCGCCTACCGTCGAGGCCTCTCCGACGAGATCAAGGACGGATTGTTGCGGGACCAACCTGCCTCCTACCAGGACCTCATTCAGCTGGCCCTACTGATGGACAAGAGACTCAAGGAACGAGCGGCTGAACGAAGACTTTCAGTCCAGGAGAGGACCAGAAGGCCGGTGTGGGGGAACCGTACCGTTTCTTACTCTCCTAGCGCGGCCAGAGGTGGGGATGAAGGCGCCCACTTGGTGGACCAGTCTGGGTTTCTCCCTGCACCAACCAGCGGGATGGAACCCATGCAGTTGGGCAGGACTCGACTGGCCACGGAGGAACGGGAAAGGAGGTTCCGTCAGCGCCTCTGCCTCTACTGTGGTTGTGCGGGTCACATGATCGTGACCTGCCCCACACGACCAAAAGACCAGGCTCACAAGTAAGGGGAGTACTCGTGAGCCACACCACCTTTACCCGGAGCCACTGTGACCCTGGTATCCTTTTCCCCGCAACATTGTCTTGGGAATCAAGAGGACTGAAGGTGGGAGCGTATGTGGACTCAGGAGCAGATGTTAGTTTTATGGACCGTAATTTTGCCTGTCAGGCCGGGATTGAGCTTCTGCCTCTGGACAAGCCTTTACCAGCTCAGGCCCTGGACGGGCATCCCCTGGGTCCCATCACCCACCGTACAGCACTGCTCACACTAACCCTGTCCGGCAACCACACGGAGCAGATTAGCTTGTTAATCCTCAATGCCCCTATCGCTCCTCTTGTCCTCGGCCGTTCATGGCTTCGCCAGCATGACCCCCATATTTCCTGGATCTCTGGTAAGATCCTATCCTGGAGCACGGCATGCCATGCTAACTGTCTCAAGGCAGCATCCCCTGTCTCGGAGAGCCCCAAACTTAAGTCATCCCCATCTGACCTGTCTGGGGTCCCCGCGGTTTACCATGACCTTGCAGCTGTATTCAATAAGGCCCAGGCACTATCTCTACCCCCGCACAGACCGTACGACTGTGCCATTGATCTCGTACCTGACGCAGTACTTCCTTCTAGCCGCTTGTACAACCTGTCCATACCTGAGAAGAAGGCTATGTCTAACTATATTACGGACTCACTCTCTTCAGGTATCATCACTCCCTCCAAGTCACCGGTAGCCGCCGGATTCTTCTTTGTCGGCAAGAAGGATGGCTCCCTACGCCCTTGTATCGACTACCGAAGACTCAACGCCATCACAGTCAAGAACCGGTATCCCCTTCCACTCATGAGCTCCTCCTTTGAACCTCTTGCTCCTGCAACTGTCTTCACCAAGCTTGACCTCCGCAATGCTTACCATCTTGTCCGGATTAGGAAGGGGGATGAGTGGAAGACAGCCTTCAACACGCACCTTGGCCACTTCGAGTAACGGGTCATGCCCTTCGGCCTGACCAACGCCCCAGCTGTCTTTCAAGCTCTAGTTAACGACGTTTTAAGAGACATGCTCGACAAATTTGTGGTTGTGTACCTGGATGATATTCTGGTCTTCTCTCACAACATGCAGGAGCATCAGCAGCATGTCCGACAGGTCCTACAGCGCCTCCTCGAGAACCGCTTGTTCGTCAAGGCAGAGAAATGTGAATTCCATTCATCTTCTGTAAACTTCCTTGGCCACATCATCGAGAAGGGTAACATCAGAGCCGACCCCAAGAAGGTCAAAGCGGTTATGGAGTGGCCTCAACCAAACACCCGTACGGAACTGAGGCGATTCCTAGGCTTTGCAGGATTTTGCCGTCGATTCATCCTCAACTTCAGTAAGGTAGCTGCACCTCTCCACGCACTAACATCTACGATCACTGCATTTAGGTGGAACAAGGAGGTAGACGTGGCGTTCCAGAACCTCAAGAGGAGCTTCAGTTCCGCCCCCGTTCTCGTACACCCTGACCCGGACGCTTCTGACTCCGGGATTGGGGCAGTCTTGTCCCAGCGTTCCAGTGGGAGTAATGTGTTGCACCCTTGTGCATTCTTTTCTAGACGTCTCTCTCCAGCTGAGAGAAACTACGATGCTGGGAACCGAGAACTGTTGGCAGTCCACGAGGCGCTGGTCGAATGGCGACACTGGCTGGAGGGGGCCAAGCATCCGTTCCTGGTCCTGACCGACCATCGCAACCTCATTCACATCCGATCCGCTAAAAGACTGAATGACAGGCAAGCTCGCTGGGCACAATTTTTCTGTCGATTCGATTACACTCTCACCTACAGACCTGGTTCACGCAATGGCAAGGCGGACGCTCTTTCTCGAATATTCTCAGAGGAACCTACCGTTAAGTCTACTTCCGAGACCATCCTTCCCCCTAACCGCATCATCGGGATGGTAACTTGGGAGATCAAGGGCCTGGTCAAGACGGCCTTACGTTCTGACCTTGGTCCCGGAAACGGACCCCCTAATAGGCTGTTCGTCCCAGAACCTTTAAGGGCCAAGGTACTTGATTGGGCTCATTCTAGTGTGTTTACCTGTCATCCCGGAGTCCATAGGTCACTAGGCTTTATCCGACGCCGTTTTTGGTGGCCTACCATGGAGGCGGACACCCGGGAGTTTGTCGCCGCCTGCAGCGTCTGCGCCCGGAACAAGGCAAGCCACAGCTCTCCTGCCGGCCTCTTACACCCTCTTCCCATCCCCAATCGACCTTGGTCCCACATTGCTGTTGATTTCATCACGGGACTTCCCACTTCTAGAGGTAACACCACAATCCTCACTATCGTCGACAGGTTTTCCAAGGCAGCACACTTTATTCCTTTGCCCAAGCTTCCATCCTCCGCTGAAACCACAGACCTGCTGGTCCAGCATGTGGTCAGGATCCACGGGATCCCCTCCGACATAGTCTCTGATCGTGGCCCTCAATTCATTTCTCGGGTCTGGCAGGATTTTTGCAAGGGCATTGGGGCCGCGGTCAGTCTGACTTCCGGCTACCACCCCAAAGCAATGGTCAAGCAGAGAGGGCCAACCAGGGGGTGGAGACCATGCTGCGCTGTATGGCTGCGCAACAGCCTAACTCCTGGAGTAAGTTTATTCCATGGGTGGAGTACTCTTTCAACTCCTTGACCTGCGCAGCTACGGGTATGTCTCCATTTGAATGCTGGCTGGGATTTCAACCTCCCTTGTTTCCCTCCCAGGAGATCGAGGTGGCAACTCCTTCCACCCAGGCACACCTGAGACGATGCCGCAGAGTGTGGAGGTCCGCCCGTGCTTCCCTATTGAAGGCGTCTGTTAGGATGTGTCGCAATGCTAACCGGCGGCGCATCCCGGCTCCCGACTACCAGCCCGGACAGCAGGTCCTGCTTCGGGCCAAGGACCTCCACCTCCCGATTTCCTCCCAGAAACTTGCACCACGTTTTGTTGGACCTTATACGGTCAAATCGAAGATCAACCTTGCTGCTGTACAATTGGATCTTCCACATTCCATGAGATCTCATCCTGTCTTTCATGTCTCCCAGGTCAAACCTGTTGTTAACAGTCCACTGTCCGCCCCCACCCCCGCTCCTCCCCCTCCTAGAGTCCTCGAGGATGGGGACCAAGTCTGGACCGTCAAGGAGATCCTCAAGGTTCGGCGACAGGGGAAGGGTTGGGTCTACCTTGTGGACTGGGAGGGCTATGGCCCTGAAGATAGGTCCTGGGCACCGGCCTCTTACATCGCCGACCCCTCCCTTATCAAGGACTTTTAGAGAGCTCACCCCGAGGCACCCCGAAGCTCGCCGGGAGTCTCGCGTAAGAGGGGGGGTGCTGTTATGGGTCACACTCCTGCTTCCTCTCTTCCTGCTATGTCTCCTCCTGCTGGGCGTCCGGACAAGCACACCACGGGCCACTCCCACATGTGCTCTCTCTCCGCTGCGGGCGTGCCTCCTCGCACCTGCAAACACTCACCAAACTACACACCTGCTTGTGATGAGCGAGCTGCCTTCAAGAGCAGACGCAGCCTGAGATCCGACGCGAGAACGTAGCTTCACGTACCCAGTACAGTAAGCCCACACGTATCTAGCTCCTCTGCATGTGCAAACTATTTCCCTGTGCTCCTTCCCTGTTGTGCTCATTGTCTCCTGTGTTGTGTCGTCTTCCAGCCTCCCGCCATCCTTCCTTGTCGTCGAGTTGTGTGTCTCGTCACCTTGGACCTCCCCGTGGATTTTCCCTTGCCTTCCTGGACATCGACCTCACGCCTGCCTAACGACCACGAAACCAAGCTCCTGCCCTTGACCATCTGCCTGCTCCCCGACGTTCGATTCCGCCTTGCTCCTTGCTGGACTTCCGCCTGGATCCCAACACGCATCCTCAACACCCTCTGGCAACCATACTCAGATAAGTCTCACACTTCGTCACACTACATCTCTTTGGTTAAATACACATCTCACTCACACACTAAACTGTCATTAAATACGCTGACAGCTAACGACGTCATCGTTCCTCTGCCGTCTTCTTCTCCCGTTGTACTACTATGATTATGTCGATATTTTCTGGCATTACAACATCTTCTTTCTTTTTTTTAATGTTTTTAATTATATGGTTTGTGCAGCCCTTTGAGACACTAGTGATTTAGGGCTATATAAGTAAACATTGATTGATTGATTGATATTATGTCAAAGTACAAACATAGCAGGTGTATAACATATATTGTATGCATTCCAGCAAAACTATTTCACGTTTGATTTTATTTGCTCTATTGTTAATCATTGTCACTTTTATTTTGTAATTTTTTTCTGAAAATACTTGGTTTTGGGAGCATTTATCATTTTATTTTGAAGTTCTATCTTCTTCTGGTAGTGACGTTGGCGTCCTGACTTGCTGTTACGACATGCCGTGAGGAGACTGTTGTGCTGCAGAGCCATGTGTCTTAATGCTGCCGCATTACTTCCTGTTTATTTCATACAGAAATAAATACACCACCTGTTTCGGCTAAAGACAAACACTGAGTCCCATTGTTTTCTGAGCAACACCCATAATACACGACGCGGACTCGATCCGGTTGCATTTATAAACTCAGGAAATATGCTCCTGGAAACATGAGGACTTTGAATATCACCAATGTATAATCCTGTAAAAACTTGGTATCGGATTGATGCCCAAATTTGTGGTATCATCCAAAACTATCGTTAAGTATCCGAACAACAGAAGAATAAATGATTATTACATTTTAACAAAGGTGCAGATAGAACATGTTAAAATAGAAAGTAAGCCGATATTAACAGTAAATGAACAAGTAGATTATTAATTAATTTTCTACCACTTATCCATAATAATTTTGACGAAATAATAGAATGGAAAATGACAATATGTTACTGAAACCAAGGCTTCCAATTTAGTCAGCAGACTAAATTATAAGCCTTGGTTTGCTTTCTTACTACTAAAAGACAAGTTGTCTTGTATGTTCACTATTTTATTTGAGGACAAACTTGCAATAAGAAACACATGTTTAATATACCGTAAGATTAAAAAAAAAATTAAACCAATAATGCAATTGTTTGTGGTCCCTTTTTTTTAGAAAGGTATCGAAAAGTACCGTAAAGTATCAAAATAATTTTGGTACCAGGGACGGCGTGGCACAGTGGGAGAGTGGCCGTGCGCAACCCGAGGGGCCCTGGTTCAAATCCCACCTAGTACCAACCTCGTCACGTCCGTTGTGTCCTGAGCAAGACACTTCACCCTTGCTCCTGATGGGTGCTGGTTGGCGCCTTGCATGGCAGCTCCCTCCATCAGTGTGTGAATGTGTGTGTGAATGGGTAAATGTGGAAGTAGTGTCAAAGCGCTTTGAGTACCTTGAAGGTAGAAAAGCGCTGAACAAGTACAACCCATTTATTTATCATTTACCAAAATATTGGTATGGGGACAACACTAGTACAGGCATGTATGAACAAACCACTATAAATTGACATTTGTTTACAATAGCACATTCAGTGGACCATTACTACATGTGGAGTATGTCAAAGTTAAAACTTCTCAAGATGAAGCGCTCAAAGTTCAATCCCTAAATCCATCTGAATGCAAGTCTAAAAAAGGTTCCGGCATTACTGATAATCTAGTGGTTCACTCGCCTGACTTCCATGCAGATTGTGTGGATTTACTAACAATCTGAACAGTTGTTGGATGTGTGCCCCACGTCATTGTTGTAGTACTTTATACTGTATCAGCAAACGAGTCATACCTGTTGCCATCCATCTATTCTGGTTGCTGACAGTCTTCGAGGTCATGCATACTGGAGCAAATCCTTCAGACAGAGTGCTAAGTGATGGATCTATGTATGCTGATAAGACAAGGATGTAACTTTCGAAAAACCGGTCCAAGTGCCTTTAAGTTAGCATATTTTAGAAATACTTTAAAGGAGGGGTCTCAAACTCAATTTACCTGGGAGCCACTGGATGCAGAAACTGGGTGAGGCTGGGCCGCAAGAAAAGATTTCTTAAAAAAAATCTAACATTCACTTTTTAATGAATTCCCCTTCTTTGAATGGCTTTCCTGCCCTAGCAACATACTTGCCAACTTTCGCGATCTTTCTGAGTAACACCCGAATATCAGTGCCCCTCCCAATAATCTCCCTAGGCAATCATTGTCCCTGTTCTCACCCGGACAGGGTGACGGAAGTGCCTTTAGCGTCCTCTACAACCTGCTGTCTCGTCCGCTTTTCCACCATACAAACAATGTGCCGGCCCAGGCACATATTTTATGAGGCTTCTGCAAACCCACGAAACTGACTGCAAGACATACTTGATCAACAGCCACACAGGTCACACTGAGGGTGGCCGTATAAACAACTTTATCACTGTTACAAATATCCCCCACACTCATATTTGTCTGTGTTTGTCATTCTTGTTTGATGTGGGTTCACAGTGTGGCACATATTTGTAACAGTCTTAAAGTTGTTTATACGGCCACCCTTGGTGTGACCTGTGTGGCTGTTGAGCAAGTATGTCTTGCAGTCGCTTATTGTGTCTTCAGAAGCCAAATAGAATGTGTAGCTGGGCTGGCACGCTGTTTGAACGGGTTATAGAGGACGCTAAAGGCAGTGCCCCCATGGTGCCCCCTTAATATTGCTGTTTGAATAAGTTCGGGAGAATGATTACCAATGGAGGGGCACTGATGATTGGGAGTCCCCCGGAAAAATTGAGGGTATAGAAGTATAAATCGAGGGTACAAATGTATGACGCTGTAAAATAAAACTTGCGGGCCTCACCAACAATAAATTTTCGCATCAAGGTGCGGGCCGCAAAATAACGTCTTCCGGGCAGCAAATGGCCCGCGGGCCGCGTGTTTGAAACCCCTGCTTTAAAGTTAAAGTCCCAATGATAGTCACACACACATTAGGTGTGGTGAAATTTTCCTCTGCATTTGACCCATTCCCATGTTCACCCCCTGGGAGGTGAGGGGAGCAGTGAGCAGCAGCTGTGGGTGCGCTCGGGAATCATTTCGGTGATTTAACCCCCAATTCCAACTCTTGATGTTGAGTGCCAAGCAGGGAGGTAATGGGTCCCATCTTTTTTAAAAGTCTTTGGTATGAGGTTTGAACTCACGACTAGGGCTGCGAATCTTAGGGTGTGCCACGATTCGATTCAATATCGATACTTGGGGTCACGATTCGATTCAAAATGGATTTTTTTCTTAAATTCAACATGATTCTCGATTCAAAAACAATTTTTTCCTGATTCAAAAGGATTCTCTATTCATTCATCCATCCATCCATTTCCTCCTGCTTATTCCCTTTGCGGTCACGGGGGGCGCTGGTGCCTATCTCAGCTACAATCGGGCGGAAGGCGGGGTACACCCAGGACTAGTCGCCACTTCATCGCAGGGCCAACCCATACAGACGGACAACATTCACACTCACTAGGAACAATTTAGTGTCGCCAATCAACCTATCCCCAGGTGCATGTCTTTGGGGGTGGGAAGAAGCCGGAGTACCTGGAAGGAACCCACACATTCACGGGGAGAACATGCAAACTCCACACAGAAAGATCCCGAGCCCGGGATTGAACCCGGGACTACTCAGGACCTTTGTATTGTGAGGCAGACGCACTAACCCCTCTGACACCGTGAAGCCCTCTACTCATTCAATACATAGGATTTCAGCAGGATCTACCCCAGTCTCCTGACATGCAAGCAGAGTAGTAGAATTTTGTAAAAATCTTTTATAATTGTAAAGGACAATTCTTTATCAACTTTTTGCAATAATGTAAATTTGTTTTAACTATTAAACGAACAAAAAATATGACTTATTTTATCTTTGTGAAAATATTGGACACAGTGTGTTGTCAAAGCTTATGAGATGCGATGCAAGCGTAAGCCACTGTGACACTATTGTTCTTTTTTTATTTTTATAAATGTCTAATGATAATGTCAATGAGGGATTTTTAATCACTGCTGTGCTGAAATTATAACTAATATTGGAACTGTTGTTGATAATATTCCTTTTTCTTTCACTGCTTTTGGTTTGTTCTGTGTCGTGTTTGTGTCTTTTCTCAATTGCTCTGTTTATTGCAGTTCTAAGTGTTGCTGGGTCAAGTTTGGTTTTGGAATTGGATTGCATTGTTATGGCATTGCTGTGTATTGTTTTGTTGGATTGATGAAAAAAACAAAAACAACAACAAAAAAAAGATTTTTTAAAAATGAGAATCGATTCTGAATCGCACAGCGTGAGAATCGCGATTCAAATTTGAATCGCGATCTCAGGGCGGACAAAAACAAATTAATTTGTTTTCCATTTTTTTGATTTCTTCCTTTTTTTGTACCAATTCTATTTTTGGTTGTGCCTTGCGTGACTTCAAGAACTTAAGGTATTGCTTATTGTCAATGTTTCCATACCACTTTGGTAGAGCTATCCACTGTTCTTCACACCTGTTCTAAATAGTGATCAGGGGACTCACCTGCCTCTGATCATATCTAATGTTTCTTGGTGTGTGTTTTGATTTTTTGCCTACCGTTTCTGCATCCTGGGGTTACGTCAACAGAAACTTTGCAAGCACATGACAAACTGACCCCTAAATTCCACAAAGTGTGTTTGTGTTGCAGCTGCGAGGCCAATACTTTAAAGGCCTACTGAAAGGAGATTTTCTTATTTAAACGGGGATAGCAGATCCATTCTATATGTCATACTTGATCATTTTGCGATATTTTCATATTTTTGCTGAAAGGATTTAGTAGAGAACATCGACAATAAAGTTCGCAACTTTTGGTCGCTAATAGAAAAGCACTGCCTTTACCGGAAGTATGTGCGCGTGACGTCACGAGTTGCTGGGCTCCACACATTTTCACATTGTTTATAATGGGAGCCACCAGCAGTAAGAGCATTTCGGACCGAGAAAGCGTCAATTTCCCCATTAATTTGAGCGAGTATGAAAGATTTGTGAATTAGGATATTGATAGTGAAGGACTAGAAAAAAAAAAATAAAACATTTAAAAAGAAAGTGACGGCTCCGGGCGGCGGCAGTGTGAGCGTTTCAGATGTAATTAGACACATTTACTAGGATCTTTCTGGAAGATCCCTTATCTGCTTATTGTTTTAATAGTGTTTTAGTGAGATTTTAAAGATTGTAAAGACATACCTCGAGTTCGGATGGCTGCAGTAAACAAGCAGTGTCTCAGAGAGAACCCGAAGAGCCAAGCTCACAGCTGCCTTTTTTGACAGCTGCTACAGGACGACGAATAATCCACTGATGTCTCCGGTAAGATATTTATCATAATTTCCCCATCCAAAAACATGCTGGTTGACGTAGAGAAAACATGTTCGCTTCACAGCTCTGCTTCACAACAAACAAAGAAACACCGGCTGGGTCTCGGTGCTAAAGACAGCTGCAATACACCGCTTTCCACCAACAGCATTGTTCTTTATAGTCTCCATTATTAAATGAACACATTGCAAAAGATTCAGCAACATCCATCCATCCATTTTCTACCGCTTATTCCCTATTGGGGTCGCCTATCTCAGCTACAATCGGGCGGAAGGCGGGGTACACCATGGACAAGTCGCCACCTCATCGCAGGGCCAACACAGATAGACAGACAACACTCACACTCACATTCACACACTAGGGCCAATTTAGTGTTGCCAATCAACCTATCCCCAGGTGCATGTCTTTGGAAGTGGGAGGAAGCCGGAGTACCCGGTGGGAACCCACGCATTCACGGGGAGAACATGCAAACTCCACACAGAAAGATCCGGAGCCTGGATTTGAACCCAGGACTGCAGGACCTTCGTATTGTGAGGCAGACGCACTAACCCCTCTGCCACCGTGAAGCCCAGATTCAGCAACACAGATGTCCAAAATACTGTGTAATTATGCGGTTAAAGCAGACAACTTTTAGCCGCGAGTGGTGCAGCGCTCATATTTCCTGACAGTCCGTGACGTCACGCGTACGCATCATCATTCTGCGACGTTTTCAACAAGAAACTCGCGGGAAATTTAAAATTGCAATTTAGTAAACTAAAAAGGCCGCATCGGCATGTGTTGCAATGTTAATATTTCATCAATGATATATAAACTATCAGACTGCGTGGTCGGTAGTAGTGGGTTTCAGTAGGCTTTCAAGTTTCCACTCTAGTCATAGTCTTTGGTATGACTCGACCAGGGTTTGAACTTACGACCTCCCAGTCTTAGGGCTAACACTCTAACCACAAGCCCACTTAGCAATCACTCTGATTTTTTTGTCACCGAGTCATTTAACATTGTTTTTCCAAAAAATTCATGATCAAGTGAGTGGCACTGTTTGCAAAATTGCAACTGTTAAAGACAAATCTGGTAAACTGTAAGTGTGAAGGCTGAGTGCATACCCAAAATAACAGAATGGCCAAATTTAAACTCTCAACTATAGTTTCTCAAATAAGATCATGTGACAGGTATAGGGAAGTACCACACGCCTAAAAAAAAACTGTCTGGGGATAATTTTGGCCGCGTGGTGTCCCGGTCTGAACTCTCCACTGACCAGGAACACTCAGCGACAGCAGTACCAGTTTTGACTTGGTCATTGTGTGGTGACAGCCGACATGCGCCCAGACAAATGTGAGTAACATCACTCAAACGTGGACAGGAAAAGAACACAGGCCTACACCCAACCGAGAGCCAAGCAGCAGCCTGGGTGCTTAATTTGTATTCCCTGGCAAACATGCACATTCCTGAATGTTTTGGAATTTGAATGAGACACCCGGCCCAGCCTGAGCTCAAATGTGCCTTATTTTGATCCTATGACTGTATTACAGTGACGCTGTGCGATGACAAACACTCGCTTTATTCCCCGACACATTGCTGGAAAGCCTCCTTTTAAAATATTAGCATGAGGAGTGAAGACACACTGAGCTGGAGTTGTAAGAGCTGAATGAACATAAACAACATGCTGACAGCTGTTGGATTTTTGCATGCATTTCCCATCCCTCAACTTCACATAGTTCATTTGATGCTGCAGAGGCGTCAGTCAGCAGGGACCACTTATCACTGCCGGGGAGCCATCTCATCATGCGGGGTAGTACATTCCTCCCTTGTGTTGGAGAGGAACATGTTAGAATCTGTTTACCGTTTGAGGGATTTTACATTTTATACAAATGCAACATCATGTCAATGTTAATTTTGTTGACGAAACATTTTCGTCATAGTTATCGTCAACGACATTTTTTTTCTGACTAAAACGAGACAATAACTAAACAATAAATAATTTACGTGGACTAAGACGATGACGAGGTGTATTGACATATTCGTCAACGAATAAAAACGAAACGAAAATGTCTGCCAAAACGTCATTTCGTTAGGAAGAGGCGGGAGGAGTTGGGAAGAGAACCAATCAGAGCGACGTGGTAAGGAAGTTACGTAAACGTAGTTTGCGTTTGAGACTGACCCGGGAATGCGCTGAAGAAGACAACATGTCAACGCCGGTGAGGAAGAGGAGAGAGGACATATAGGGAAATGTTATATTTGACGTCAAAGATAAGACGCAGTGTAAGAAATGCAGCGCGAGTATTACAGGGAAAAACACAACAAACTTGAAGCGACATTTACAGTCGAATCACCCCGAAATCCACACACAGGTGTAGCCGAGCGTCCTGGGTTCGCATAATTTGGGTACTGATAAAATAAAAATAATAAAAGGGAGTCATGAGAGCAATAAAGTGAGTACCACTTTATTGTTCCCTTCTTTACACCGATCTCCATACACATATCTCACCTTCTTCAACAACCCACCTTTATATAGACCTCTTACGTCACAGCCTTACGGCAACACTGGAGGGACACCCTAAACTGTTTGTTACATACGTCCCCCCCTCAATTAGAAACGTCCCCGTTTCATCACAAACAAAATAGGTAACAAACAAGGTGAAATAGAACAGAAAAAATGCAAAAAATTCAAAATTCAAAATCTTAATGTACTCATAAATCAACAATATTATTTTTTTCACACCGTATTGCAGAGGCTAACACACTGGCCCCTCAAAACATGCAAAAACTCCCAGATGCGAAGGATGTCACTCCAATCGCCCCATTTGTAAGATAGTTCAATTATGTGGAGGAGGTCGCCCCCAGCGAGATGGTCCGATGGTGCGCAGGAGGTTACCCCAGTCACCCCCAGCGAGATAGTCCGATTGTGCGCAGGAGGTCGCCCCAGTGACCCCCTGCATGATAGTCCGTTTGTGAGATAGTTCGTTTATGACGCTCCATCATGCCATCAGACTTGGGGTTATAGGCAGTGGTGCGCGTCTTTTTTTTCCCAAGCCACTGACAGAGTCTAATTGAAGGGGAAACACCCTGGGCCCCCCACGGCCCCCATGGGAACCTCCGGGCCACATCCAGAACGTCCATGACCACCCTCCGGGTGGGCCGACAAACCAGGGACCCGCCCACGGGGACGTTAAGGGCACCGACGGGTCCGACACGCTCTGTACTTCTCACGCCACCGTCGGCTGTCTCTCAGCGCGAAGGGCCAGCAGCAAGACCGCGGGAACGCCTCCGCAACCAGCCGGGCCACGCCCGCAGCAAACACCTCCACGCTCTCCCCCGGAGCACGCACACTCGCCGACAGGTTGGCCCCGAACCGGTCCATTAATTGTCTTTGTTTAAAAGCTTCCCCCAGTCTCCCACGGGACGAGTCGGGAGGATCCGAAAATCCTCACCAGCTCCTGGTTGCAGTCGGCTCCCTCCGTCGGTGAAAGGAGCGGTTAAACAAAAAGTCCACTTTCGACATTCATGCCGTGTGAGTGTCCGTTAAACAGCGCCTCCGGGCTTAAAAAGAGTTGTGGTCACCACACCACGTGTCCGCAAAATGGCCGGGAAGCTTAGCAGCTAACTCGAAACTCACGTGTCCCGTGTAAAAGTTTCTTCTTCTTTTTTTTCAACTCAGCAGTTAAAATAATCCCACCGCTGCCACCAATGTAGCCGAGTGTCCTGGGTTCGCATAATTTGGGTACTGATAAAATAAAATAATAAAAGGGAGTCATGAGAGCAGGTCCTGTCTCCACCACTTTATTGTTCCCTTCTTTACACCTATCTCCATACACATATCTCACCTTCTTCAACAACCCACCTTTATATAGACCTCTTACGTCACAGCCTTACGGCAACACTGGAGGGACATCCTGAACTGTTTGTTACACAGGTAAGCATTTTCCACAACATACAACTCACTCGACGTTATCCCGTTTATTACACGGCTTACTCGTGAAATACTAAATATGAGACATGATTTTCATCAAAATACGACTTGTATCGGTGATTTTTCCGCTGTTTTGCTTTGACTTTCAGAAATTGAAGGGAAAGTTTACATATTACCCTTTAGTCGACTAAATCTACTGTAGTTTTCGTCGACTATAATCTTATGATATTTCGTCAACTAAAACTAGACTAAAACTAAAACAATCTAAATAACTAAATTATGAATAAAACTTAATTACATTTTAGTCAAAAGACTATGACTAAAACTAAATCAAATTTTGCTGTCAAAATTATTTTTCGGACTAAAAGTCGCAGTTTTTTGCGACTTATGTGTGAAATTATGAACACATTACCGTAAAATATCAAACAATATTATTTAGCTCATTCACGTAAGAGACTAAACATATAACATTTCATGGGATTTAGCAATTAGGAGTGACAGATTGTTTGGTAAACATATAGCATGTTCTATATGTTATAGTTATTTGAATGACTCTTACCATAATATGTTACGTTAACATACCAGGCACCTTCTCAGTTGGTTATTTATGCCTCATATAACGTAAACTTATTCAGCCTGTTGTTCACTATTCTTGATTTATTTTAAATTGCCTTTCAAATCTCTATTCTCTGTGTTGGGTTTTATCAAATACATTTCCCCAAAAAATGCTACTTATACTCCAGTGCGACTTATATATGTTTTTTTCCTTCTTTATTATGCATTTCCGGCAGGTGCGACTTATACTCCGGAGCGACTTATACTCCGAAAAATACGGTATATGTTTGGTCAATCCCTCTAAATTACTGTTTTATTTACGACTGTGTGGACATGCTTTAAATATGCCATTGTTTATTGCACGTTAGAGTTGACAAATATATTAGTCCTTTCCCTCTAAAATACTGTTTAACTCAACACTGAGTAGACATCTTTTCGAAAAGACCACTGTTTTTGGAGTATGAAGCCGGTAAATATATATCATAGTATCTTTTAAATCAGTGTTTTTCAACCACTGTGTGCGGTGATATACAGTCTGGAGTGCCGCAGGAGATTATGTAATTTCACCTAATTGGGTTAAAAATATTTTTTTTGCAAACGAGTAATTATAACACGAAAATAATGTGTCGTTGTTTAGTGTATGTGTTGTCCAGAGCTCGGCAGAGTAACCGTGTAATACTCTTCCCTATCAGTAGGTGGCAGCAGGTAGCTAATTGTTTTGTAGATGTCGGGAACATGGTTTGTCGTGATCATAATATGCGGGAGGCAGTGTGCAGGTAAAAAGGTACCTAACGCTTAAACCAAAAATAAACAAAAGGTTAGTGTTGCTAAGAAAAAGCATTGAAGCTTAAGGTTGCAAAGTAAACAAAAACAGAATGATGGACGACAGCAAAGACTTACAGCGTGGGGAGCAGACGGCGTCCACAAAGTACGTCCGTACATGACATGACAATCAACAATGTCCTCACCAAGAAGGATAGCGTCCGCACAACTTAAATATTCCTGATTGCGAAAACAAAGCAGGTGCGGGGAATAGCGTTCAAAGAAGACATCAAACTGCTACAGGAAAATACCTACAAAACAGGAAAAAACACAAAAATAGGAGCGCAAGACAAGGACTACACGAAATCACCCAAAAAATTCAAAATAAGTCACGGCGTAATGTAACAGGGGGTGACAGTGCACCTACTTTGAGACAAGAGCTACACATAGTGACGCATGCTTGGTTATGGTTTAAAGTCATATCCAACAATTGCGAGAATGACTTTTTATTGTCAATATCGGCTGCTGACTTTCATTTTTGTTATGTTTTCTGCTGGTGGTGTGCCTCGGGATTTTTTCAATGAAAAAAATGTGCCTCGGCTTAGAAAAGGTTGAAAAACACCGCTTTAAATGAACATCTTTGTGGAGTTTTGCACATTATTTACCCATTCTAGACTTTCTGGATGCTCTTAAAGCATGTTTTTAAAACCTACTAAAAGATGCATAGTGGCAAAAAGCAGTGTAAAATTTAAATAAGCTCATGAAGTCTTGTCTGATTCTTAGTTCCCAAAAATATATGAAGTGTGACCAGTTGAGGCGCGCAGATGGGATTTTTGAACTAGGGTGGACCGAACTGTCAGTAAATGTTTCACTCTAGGGATGTCAAATACATTTTCATGTAAAGCCACATTGCGAATATGTTTGCTCTCAGAGGGCCGTATGTATCAGTGAATATAGAGTTTATACAAACCCCGTTTCCATATGAGTTGGGAAATCGTGTTGGATGTAAATATAAACGGAATACAATGATTTGCAAATCATTTTCAACCCATATTCAGTTGAATATGCTACAAAGACAACATATTTGATGTTCAAACTGATAAACATTTAAAAAAAAATAATCATTCACTTTAGAATTTGATGCCAGCAACATGTGACAAAGAAGTTGGGAACGGTGGCAATAAATACTGATAAAGTTGAGGTATGCTCATCAAACACTTATTTGGAACATCCCACAGGTGTGCAGGCTAATTGGGAAAAGGTGAGTGCCATGCTTGGGTATAAAAGCGGCTTCCATTAAATGCTAAGTAATTCACAAACAAGGATGGGGCGAGGGTCACCAATTTGTAAGCAAATTGTCAAACAGTTTTAGAACATTTCTCAACGAGCTATTGCAAGGAATTTAGGGATTTTACCATCTACGGTACGTAAAATCATCAAAAGGTTCAGAGAATCTGGACAAATCGCTGCACATAAGCGTTGATATTACGGACCTTTGATCCCTTAGGCGGTACTGCATCAAAAACCGACATCAGTGTATAAAGGATATCTTCACATGGGCTCAGGACCACTTTTTAAAACCACTGTCAGTAACTAAAGTTGGTCGCTACATCTGTAAGTGCAAGTTAAAACTCTACTATGCAAAGCGAAAGCCATTCATCAACAACACCCAGAAACGCCTCGCTGGGTCCGAGCTCACCTAAGATGGACTGATGCAAAGTGGAAAAGTGTTCTGTGGTCTGACGAGTCCACATTTCAAATTATATTTGGAAACTGTGGACGTGGTGTTCTCCGGAACAAAGAGGAAAATAACCATTCGAATTGTTCAAAAGCCAGCATCTGTGATGGTATGGGGGTGTATTAGTGCCCAAGGCATGGGTAACTTACACATCTGTGAAGGCACCATTAATGCTGAATGGTCCATACAGGTTTTGGAGCAACATATGTTTTCATCCAAACAACGTTATCATGGTTGGGGAGGAGACCCTGCCCCAAGTGGAGGAGTTCAAGTACCTAGGAGTCTTGTTCACGAGTGGGGGAAGAGTGGATCGTGAGATCGACAGGCGGATCGGTGCGGCGTCTTCAGTAATGCGGACGTTGTATCGATCCGTTGTGGTGAAGAGGGAGCTGAGCCGGAAGGCAAAGCTCTCAATTTACCGGTCGATCTACGTTCCCATCCTCACCTATGGGCATGAGCTTTGGGTCATGACCGAAAGGATAAGATCACGGGTACAAGCGGCCGAAATGAGTTTCCTCCGCCGGGTGGCGGGGCTCTCCCTTAGAGATAGGGTGAGAAGCTCTGCCATCCGGGAGGAGCTCAACGTAAAGCCGCTGCTCCTCCACATCGAGAGGAGCCAGATGAAGTGGTTCGGGCATCTGGTCAGGATGCCACCCGAACGCCTCCCTAGGGATGTGTTTAGGGCACGTCCAGCTGGTAGGAGGCCACGGGGAAGACCCAGGACACGTTGGGAAGACTATGTCTCCTGGCTGGCCTGGGAACGCCTCGGGATCCCCCGGGAAGAGCTAGACGAAGTGGCTGGAGATAGGGAAGTCTGGGCTTCCCTGCTTAGGCTGCTGCCCCCGCGACCCGACCTCGGATAAGCGGAAGATGATGGATGGATGGATGGAACGTTATCATGGACGCCCCTGTTTATTTCAGCAAGACAATGCCAAGCCACGTGTTACAACAGCGCGGCTTCGTAGTAAAAGAGTGCGGGTACTTTCCTAGCCCGCCTGCAGTCCAGACATGTCTCCCATTGAAAATGTGTGGTGCATTATGAAGCGTAAAATACGACAACAAGACCCCGACTGTTGAACAACTTAAGCTGTACATCAAGCAAGAATGGTAAAGAATTCCACTTTCAAAGCTTCAACAATTAGTTTCCTCAGTTCCCAAAAGTTTATTGAGTGTTGTTAAATGAAAATGGGATGTAACACAGTGGTGAACATGCCCTTTCCCAACTACTTTGGCACGTGTTGCAGCCATGAAATTCTAAGTTAATTATTATTTGCAAAAAAAAAACAAGTTTATGAGTTTGAACATCAAATATCTTGTCTTTGTAGTGCATTCAACTGAATATGGGTTGAAAAGGCTTTGAAAACCATTGTATTCAGTTTATATTTACATCTAACACAATTTCCCAACTCATATGGAAACGGGGTTTGTCAGTATAAACTTAGAATAACTTGGTTATAAAATTTGCATGGGCAATTGTGTTTGATTATTATGTTATTTACTAACAGATTGATGGATAACTTGAAATCCTGAGTCAAGGTGACCTACAGATATTCATGTCTAAACATTTGTGTGTCGTCGTCAAACTGTGTTAGCTTATTATTGGGAAATGTGTTTACTGCATGTTATTGCTAGTCAAAAAAAAAAAAGCAAATTAACTTGCTTCCCAGGGCTGTGTCCCTCCTTATCCACAACAGGCCATAGGTCTGATCACTGCTACAGGCAAAGACACAGCTAAGAATTAAAAAAAAAAAAAATCCAACTACTATGACTGCAACACTATCATTGCAAGCAAACACTTGACACTACGTGTACTGCAATGTAAATTAGGACTAAGTGTGAAGACTCTTCTTCGGCATGGTAATGCCGGTGTGGTTTTTCCAGGGATGCGTCGAAGCAATGAACACAACAAGGTAAGTTAAAGGGTATTTATTTAATAATAAAAGGCTATGAACAAAAACACTGGTGTAGAGAGAAAAGGTAAACAAAAGACGCTAGCGTGAAAGCTAGGATAAAACACAAGGAAAACTAAAACTTGGTACGAGGACACAAAATAGTAAACAAAAACATTCAGCATGAAAGCTGGAAAATAAAATGGCTTAGCGTGAGAGCTAGCGAGAAAATACATACAGGAGAATGATGAGAGTCGTCACTGTTGCACGTGGGCAAATTAGGATCCGAGAATGAGTAAACAGAAAAGGTGAGCTTAAATAGGAGGGTGAAAATTAGTAGCAGGTGTGCGGGGCGAGACTAACAGGTGGACTGATGTGTAACCATAGTGATGGACAAAAACAGGAAATAAACGGGTCTGACTGAGAATGAAAAAACAAACATGTGAAGATCTGAGCAGCAGATCGCAACACTGAGTTTCTTTTTGTGTGGTTCTGGCCATTTTCGGATCCTAAATGGCTGTCAAAGTGTACCAACTTGTCGGAATACCTCCTCAGACTTCCTCTGTCTGGGTGATACGCGTGATTAATGATCTCGAATAAACTTACAGGGAGTAGTGAAGCGAGAAAGCAGCAGGCCACTCGATGATATAAACATAGGGACTAGTGTTGTCCTGATAACAATATTTTGGTACCAAAATTGTTTTGTTTTATTTTATCATTATTTAATATTCTACAAGTGGCAGAAAATTAATTATCAATCTACTTGATCATTTACTGTTAATATCAGCTTACTTTCTCTTTTAACATGTTCTGTCCACACTTCTGTTAAAATGTAATAATCCCTTATTTTTCTGTTGTTTGATACTTTACATTAGTTTTGGATGATACCACAATTATGGGTATCAATCCAATACAAAGTTGTTACAGGATCATACATTGGTCATATTGGTCATGAGTTTATGAACATGATATAAAAAAAAAAAAAAAAAAAGATATAATCATAGTCGTTTCGACTAGATACGCTACTGTACTTGGTATCATTACAGTGGGTGTTAGGTGTAGATCCACTCAATGGCGTTTGTTTACATTGTGACGCCGGTGAGCTATGGCGTGTAGTGAAGCATGTTTAGCTATTCCTGGTCCTGCAGGGATGAGACTTGTAAGAAACATACTTTATTTGTCGCCATGGAGACCAGGATTAGTGATTTAGAAGTAGCTAAAACACTGCCAACTGGGGCTGGACTTTAGCCGCTAGCTAGCCAGCCATGTCTTAAAGCACCTCTTCCGGCGGGTGTTTCAGTGTTATAACTTTTTAATTAATTTATTTTTAGTTTTTAAGTTATAATGCGTCCGTTTTCCCTTTTCTGTCTACACACTGCGTCTGCTTGCAAGTACTCTGTGATTGTGCGCTGCCGAACATGCTCCTCAGCTCGTAAACCAGCAATGTCATGACGTGACGACGACAGGGGTGGCGGACCGGTACTTTTCAGAGGCGGTATAGCACCGAATATGATTCATTAGTATTGCAGTACTATACTAAAGCGGTATACAGTACAACCCTAATAGGGACACACGGTAGTGATCAGGGCACCGCTATAAAGAGTGTGTCTGCGTTAGCGCTTGTAATAACAATATCCCCATTACTTGGTCAATATTCATATCAAAAAATGTAAATGGAGTATTGTTGGCGGTTTTTGAATTCATTGGATTTTATGGGCAAAATAGAGGAGCTCCGATTGGCTCGCCTGTTAGCGGACTTTTATTTACTTTTATTTACAAGTCAGGATAATTGAGAACGATAGGCACAATTCCCAAAAAAGTGCAGTTGCTCTTAAAAGTGGATGTCGCTTCTGGCTTATTTCAAGTTAACAACCACTGCTAGCCACAGGAAACTCTCTCTCAGTCTCAGGAATATAATCACCAGATCGTGGAAGCACTACTGTCAAACCTGGACTTGGACTTGTATTGCTTCTTCTACGCAAAGGATGATTGGCACCAGCCAGACGAGAGTGTGAGTACATTTTGATTTATTTAACACTATAATTCAAAAACAGAAAAACAAAGGGGGCGCACTATGGCGAAGAACAAACTAAACTATACTCAAAACAAAAACAGCACAATGGCATGACTATATACAAACGAACAAGACACTAACTGGGTTCAAAGGACTCCGGCTTATTAGTGATTCCCAAAGCCCAAAAAAAGTCTGCGGGCTATAGAGCGTTTTCCGTTCGGGCTCCAGTACTCTGGAATGCCCTCCTGGTAACAGTTTGAGATGCCACCTCAGTAGAAGCATTTAAGTCTCACCTTAAAACTCATTTGTATACTCTAGCCTTTAAATAGACTCCCTTTTTAGACCAGTTGATCTGCCGTTTCTTTTCTTTTTCTTCTATGTCCCACTCTCCCTTGTGGAGGGGGTCCGGTCCAATCCGGTGGCCATGTACTGCTTGCTTGTGTATCGGCTGGGGACATCTCTGCGCTGCTGATCTGCATCCGCTTGGGATGGTTTCCTGCTGGCTCCGCTATGAACGGGACTCTCGCTGCTGTGTTGGATCCGCTTTGGACTGGACTCTCGCGACTGTGTTGGATCCATTATGGATTGAACTTTCACAGTATCATGTTAGACCCGCTCGACATCCATTGCTTTCCTCCTCTCCAAGGTTCTCATAGTCATCATTGTCACCGACGTCCCACTGGGTCATTATTGTCACCGATGTCCCACTGGGTGTGAGTTTTCTTTGCCCTTATGTGGGCCTACCGAGGATGTCGTAGTGGTTTGTGCAGCCCTTTGAGACACTAGTGATTTAGGGCTATATAAGTAAACATTGATTGATTGATTGATTGAACTGTGGCACAAAACAAACCAAAAACTTACGTGGTATAGACAGAACAACAAACCGTGTGGCAAGGCATGAAGGTAGATGAGGAACAGGTAGGTGCGTGGTACTGTGGGTAGGTAAAGTTGCCAGGACAAAGACAGAAAACGAATGTCTTAAATAATGACTATGATAATGATTAACAAGTGTGAGAACTGAGTGACTTGGAGACAAGGTGGAAACTAATGAGTTACTATGGAAACGAAAACACACCAGTAAGTGCAAAACAGGAAATAAGTGTCAAAAAAAACAAAAGATAACATGACCAAAACGAAACATACTGTAATCCATAGGCATGACCACTACAAACCAATACAGCGTCTGAGAGCAGGCAATTTTAATAATGCCTAAGTATATTTATTAACGGAAGATTAATCCTCTTTTACCCGCAATATTTGTCACCTGATGTAGAAAAAGTGTGTGTCTGGGGGGGGGGGATTGGGGCAGATTGGTATCACTATGAATCTGATAGGGACATGTCCCACCGTCCCTAGTGCCGCCTGTGCCCCTGGATCCGGCTAACAAAAAACGATCAGTGTTTCTAAGGCCCTAATCAGCGGCAACCACAATTCTCTACCTCCCTGTTCCAACGTTCTGATAATAATGGGCAGCCATGGAAACCAACATCTCATAGGGGTGCAGGGAAGTATTTAAGGCCTCTTTTCATCAGCTGCTGGGGTCGCTATGTTCATTATATTTTCAGCGCAGACGAAATGGGAGGGTTATTTCCATCTAGTGGAAGGCTTGTGGGCAGGCTTACTCTTTAGAACCAAGATGAAGAGGGCATGTTTGTCATTGGAACATAATAGACTCACACAAACCATCCCATTGTTCAACATTTCCACTCCCACATACTGTACTTTTTTCTTTGTACATCGCTGAGCGGATGACTCACACATCGCTGTGCAAAGTCCGGAACACACATAAAGCTAATCAGATTATGTGTCCGATTCCCTTTTTCCAACAAAGTCAGCAAAGGCCCTGTGTTATTTGATATCACTAAAGATTATCTTGAACGATTATCATTTTTTTCTGTAGATGTAGATCTGCTCCAAAAACTGTGTTTACAAATGGTGAATACACAGTACAATGACCAACGACTTGTCCAGGCAAGTGCACACGTTTTTGTGTATTTACCGCAGGTGTTATGTTACTGTGATACCAATAAGGGATCCCATGCATGGACATTCAACTGCTTTGGTATTATCTGACAATATATTTTTAGATAAAAAGATACATGTTTATTCACTGGCAATTTGGTTGTGGTCCGGAGGAGGTGCCAAACCAGTTGCTGCTGTAGAAAAAGCAGTACATATAAACACATCTTTTTTTAACATGTATTGGTCGGACATCATTGGCATATATCGTCTTTATGATTCAGTCCAGTGAACTCTGCCAGGCAAAAAAAAAAAAAAGACCAAACAAAAATCTGTTTTGAAAGTTTAAAAAAACCCCAAAAAACTTATCTTTATGAAAAAAAACAATATATGTGAGGATTTTTGAAAATAGTTTTACGCCGCAAATACTTATTTTGTTGAATTATGGTATAAATCTGCAAGCATTTGATAACTTGTATCCGGGCGACTCCAAAACAGGAACGAGATCTTGGCTTATTAAGGGATGAGTAACCCGAGGAGATAATTGGATGCAACAAAAAATATGTTGTTCTCTGATAAGATCTGTGGTTTTCAGCAGTCAGGACTTATAAACCATCACACAGAAGTCATACAGCTTGAACTAAAATTGTTGTTATTTTTTAGTGAACATTCAGTTGTGAAACATCCATCCATCCATCCATTTTCTACCGCTTATTCCCTTTCGGGGTCGTGGGGGGCGCTGGCGCCTATCTCAGCTACAATCGGGCGGAAGGCAGAGTACACCCTGGACAAGTCGCCACCTCATCGCAGGGCCAACACAGATAGACAGACAACATTCACACTCACATTCACACACTAGGGCCAATTTAGTGTTGCCAATCAACCTATCCCCAGGTGCATGTCTTTGGAAGTGGGAGGAAGCCGGAGTACCCGGAGGGAACCCACGCATTCACGGGGAGAACATGTAAACTCCACACAAAAAGATTTGAACCCAGGACTGCAGGAACTTCGTATTGTGAGGCAGACGCACTAACCCCTCTGCCACCGTGAAGCCCCAGTTGTGAAACATACACAGTAAAAAAAATAAAAATAAAAATGTTTATAAAAAATCTTCTGAAAATGAAATGAACCAATAGTTACTCATAAAAAATATTCGAAACATCTATTCGTATACAGGAGATCCTTTAAAAGTAAATAATTATGGGAGGCAACCAGGAATAATACACAGGCCACTGCACTGTAGAACTGATGGGGACCAGACATAAACAGAATAGTCGACTGACAAGTTTTATATTTGTGGTGGCTTTAGTCTCCATTCTGTTTTCTGTTCAGTCTATTGAGTCTGGCCCTGGTACTGCTGCTATGAAACTTAACTGTAAGATGCCTAATGGATGTTGTCATTCATCCGGCTCATCGTGTTGTCAGAGGGCTAGATCTGCCCAATCTAAGTCTATAAGCATCAACTGATGAAGCCTACTTGGATAAAAGGCAAAATATCTTCCAAGACACACCAAACTTATCCAGTTGCGATTAATTAAATGCCCTGATTCACTGTAAGATGATTGTCTTATTGATTGAGGCGACAAAGAAAATGCTAGTATTTGTAATGATTTTGATAATGTTGATGAGTACCTTCAGTGTTGCGGAAAATTATTCTAAATACTTGAAGATCATTGCGAATATTAAAACAACCGTGCTATAAACGTTTGTACATTCTCCTTTCATATGAAGTAAAATAAGCAATCCAACTATGTTAAGACACATTTTTCAAACCATTGCATTCAAAGGTTATTGAAAATGTTTTTAACAGACTGACAATACGTCTGTAAATATCATCAAAACAACATGTCTCGCTGGTGTGCATGGACTGCAAAGGCTGATTTGCACCCCCTACCACATCTGGACATCTTCCTGTTGAAACGATGGATTAGCCTCTTGGGGGATAACCCCCAGACTTGATCAGGGCATCAGTCAACTCCTGGGCGGTCTGTGGAGAGCTGTAGGGGACCCAGAAATGCAGGTCCAGAGAAAAATGATGGACCAATCTATAACATCAATGCCTTAATTATCCAGAAACTGCTGACATAGCTACTGGTACGTGAGGCCACAGAGTCCAAGAAGGTCAATTTTACAAGCTTGTGGTCTTGGGCTCTCATCTCGTCACCAAAAAGCAGTTAGGCTACCTCTTAAGGCATGGAGATTTGTGTGAGCATTCAAGGATTTGGCAGGAAGAAGAACATTTTCCACAGCGTCACCAGATTATCTCACGACAGTCACTATGTTACCCTGAACTAAATTAGTCTGATTTGTCAAAGAGTGTTTTTTTTTGGTATTTTCATTGTCCAAGTGTCCATGCACACTCTCTAAAGCAGGGGTCGTGAACCTTTTTGGCTGAGAGAGCCAAGAAGCCAAATATTTTAAAATGTATTTCCGTAAGAGCCGTATAGTATTTTTTTAACACTGAACACAACTAAACGGGTGCAGTTTTAAGGAATAACGGGTATTTTATTCTTTGTAATAACATTGTTTTTCTGAAGCTAACTGTGGAGTGGACGTGGCCTGCGGGCCTGCAATGAAGCGGGGTGTTGCCAGGATCGGCCTCGAAATCAGCGACAGGTGCGTAGATGGCTCACCTGGGCCTTGTTATCTACACCTGTCGCTCTGTTTATAAGCAGCAGCCCGGAGGAGAGACGGGGTTGGGGCTGGAGCCAGAGTGCGAGCGAGAACGAAAGAGAAAAAGACAATTGCTGGAAAGGAACTGAGGGACTTATTGAAAAATAAAAAAAATAATAAAACCCTGAAACAGGCTCTTATGTCGGTGCTTGGTGGTCTGAAGAAACCCCAGGAGGGCAAGCCCTAAACTAACCAATAATAAATAAATCTCTTCTTACCCTTAATGCAACTTCTTGAACAAGTGCGGTTGAAAAAAGGATGGATGGATTCAAATGCATGAGCATGTTTTATATTTTGAACGTTATTTTCAACACTTTGATTACAAGTGGAATTATTCATTACTTATCGTGTTAAGCAGTGTCAGCTCAGATTTATCCGAGAGCCAGATGCAGTCATCAAAAGAGCCACATCTGGCTCGCGAGCCATAGGTTCCCTACCCCTGCTCTAAAGCGATTATTGGTCAGAAGACATGTGACTCCCTCACACTGGGGGGCACTCATTTAATTTTTGCGCAGACAAATTAATTCCTTTTCTGTTGAGCTATGACGTATTAGCACATATTACAATTATTTCGTCTCTAATGGCTCTGCTGAAGTTAAACAGCAGACGGCATCAACACATGATCTTAGCGCGACGAACATTACGCTACTACCAATAATTTATCAGTGTAACATGGTCAATTATGTCATGTATATATAAAGTTTTTTATAATGTTGTTTTATTGTTATAATTATACAAAATGTGTAAGTTACAAGAATATACTATAAGGTCGTTTGATGTTTTCTCAATATGTGGAACAATTGTCTTGTTGGGTTCCTCCTACTGCAATAAATGTTGTGACACCTGCCTCTTTATGTGGGTTGGACACGCCTTTCTACTTCCCTTTAGTTTCGTTATTAAGACTAAAAAAATGACTTGTAAAACAAGTCCTTGACCATATCAACGGGAGAGGTAGGCGTCCACGCGATGACAGAAAAGTGTATTTGTCTCATTAAGAACTTAAGTTCACTATTTCTTGTACTGTATTATTATATTTGTGTAGGGACTCGACGATTGGCAGAAAAATATTGACAACGTTTGTATTTCCTGTATGGTCAGGTATGTTTTTATTTCAGTGTGGTGCCATACGTAGCCCTTTTGTCCACAATATCAATGGGAGAGGGGCTTGACGATTGGCAGAAAAATATTGACAACGTTTTGGATTTCCTGTAATAAAGTGCAGCTGAGCAGCAACCCCCTGGTGTCGGTTGTGTGGTTATTACATTCGAAGCATAGAAAGACCGGTGGCAGAGTTATTTTCGAACGAATAATCATGGAAACAAAACTTTCAAATGTATGAAAGAAAAGACGGTTCGTGCCCTGACTGATACTAGTCCAGATGAAGGTTGCTATTGTTCCGGACTATCCTGCCAGTTGTGTGGAAAACAACGTTGTTGTTGTTAGTGTGAAGAAGTTTGTGTACGCTTAATTCTCCGCCTTTTATTAACCTGCTTCATTATCTTTCATTTCAATTGTATTTCTATGAAAGTATAATGTTAACAGACTGGACAAGTTGGTTAGAGAAGGCCAGTATCGTGGTGGGAGTGGAGCTGGACTCTCTGGCGCTGGTGTCAGAAAGGAGAAGTCTAGCAAAACAACTAGCCATTATGGACAACACCTCCAACCGACTACACTCGGACCTTGCGGAGAGACTGAGCGCGTTCAGTGGAAGGCTCAGACTCCCAAAATGTAACACGGAACGACACAGGAGGTCCTTCATACCGACAGCCATCAGACTGTCAATCAACCAATCAATCAATCAATGTTTATTTATATAGCCCCAAATCACAAATGTCTCAAAGGACTGCACAAATCATTACGACTACAACATCCTCGGAAGAACCCACAAAAGGGCAAGGAAAACTCACACCCAGTGGGCAGGGAGAATTCACATCCAGTGGGACGCCAGTGACAATGCTGACTATGAGAAACCTTGGAGAGGACCTCAGATGTGGGCAACCCCCCCCCCCTCTAGGGGACCGAAAGCAATGGATGTCGAGCGGGTCTAACATGATACTGTGAAAGTTCAATCCATGGTGGCTCCAACACAGCCGCGAGAGTTCAGTTCAAGCGGATCCAAGACAGCAGCGAGAGTCCCGTCCACAGGAGACCATCTCAAGCGGAGGCAGATCAGCAGCGTAGAGATGTCCCCAACCGATACAGGCGAGCGGTCCATCCTGAGTCCCGACGAGCGGTCCATCCTGGGTCTCGACTCTGGACAGCCAGTACTTCATCCATGGTCATCGGACCGGACCCCCTCCACAAGGGAGGGGGGGACATAGGAGAAAGAAAAGAAGCGGCAGATCAACTGGTCTAAAAAGGAGGTGTATTTAAAGGCTAGAGTATACAGATGAGTTTCAAGGTGAGACTTAAATGCTTCTACTGAGGTAGCATCTCGAACTGTTACCGGGAGGGCATTCCAGAGTACTGGAGCCCGAACGGAAAACGCTCTATAGCCCGCAGACTTTTTTAACTTTACAATGCATATGTTCCTTGACTGCACGTAAATGTAGAATATATGTAGAATATATTTATATTATTCATATATTATATATTATATATATAATATGTGTCATACATTATTTATTATTATTATTGTTTATTGTGAGCGAACTGTGGTGCTGAATTTCCCCCAGGGATCAATAAAGTACTTTCTATTCTATTCTATTCTATTCTATTCTATTCTATTCTATTATATTCTATTTTATTGTATTGTATTCTATTCTATTCTATTCTAACAAAATTATTTGCAAAATTGTATCTCAATCTGTGCGTGTGTAATCCGATTCACATGCTAATTTGTGTGTCTGGATATCAATCTGAGTGCGCGTATTCAGATCCACGTATGTGTGTTTTAAATTCTACGTCTGTAACAAATCAGAAAGAAACCTCGATAGTCGGTCTACTTTCATGTGACTTTTGCAAAACCTCTGCCGTGAAAGATTTGAGCGAGCGCATCCGGATTTGTGACCGTGTAATACAGCATTCAGAAGCCAATCTGCTTTTGCGTATCTGACGCGTTCCTTCATTTAACCAACCATGGTAGAAACCACACAATTTAAACCAATAAAAAACAACATACAGCTGAGGTGCCTGGAAGAGAGATGCCAAGGTCCACCTTATGTGGTTTCTGATTGGTTTACAAACGCAGACACAGTGAATTGATGGCTCAGTCTGGGATTGGTTATTTTGATCAATGAATCAAAGTTACTCAAACTACAGCAAGCTGCAAAATCCAAATTTGATTAATATGAAAGTTGGAGTAGTGAATGAGGAAAAGAAGAGTGAGAAATGTCAAGTGTGGCCTCTAGCGTGAGAAAGGGTTAAATTGCGTGACTGTCACGCTCAAAGCGTGAAGCTTGGCAGCTCTGAGCAAGTGTTCGAGAGTGGTCTACTGTTGTATATCAAAATAATCCATTCCAGACCAAGCCATCAATCCACTGTGTCTACATTTAACTGACCACGAAAGGCACTAGGCAATTTAAACCAATCAGAAACAACGTAAGACGGGGTCTTGGTGCCTCTATTTCACGCACCTCATCTCTACGTTGGTTCTTATTGGTTTGAATTGCGTGGTGACTTCCGTGGTTGGTTAAATTTAGACACACCTCAGATACACACATGCAGGTTGTGTTACAAGCATGCACTTCTGGATGCGCGCTCAAAACGTA
The DNA here is from genome assembly GCF_033978795.1 of Nerophis ophidion. NCBI lineage: Eukaryota > Metazoa > Chordata > Actinopteri > Syngnathiformes > Syngnathidae > Nerophis > Nerophis ophidion. Next base: position 68,123,209 of record NC_084615.1, on the reverse strand, counting down.
CACGCCAGTCACGTGTAAGCAAACAGCCTATCGAAGATTCTTTCTGATTGAGGAAAGACTGACAATTTTAAAAACACATATGCAAAACTGGATAGACTCACTTGAATATATGTACAGACACAAATTGGATTACACACGCACAGACTGAGATACATGTTTGCAAAAAATGTGGCTATTTTTGATTGATTGATTGAAACTTTTATTAGTAGGTTACACAGTACAGTACATATTCCATACAATTGACCACTAAATGGTAACACCTGGATACATTTTTCAACTTGTTTAAGTCGGGGTCCACATTAATCAATTCATGGTACAAATATATACAAACCCCGTTTCCATATGAGTTGGGAAATTGTGTTAGATGTAAATATAAACGGAATACAATGATTTGCAAATCATTTTCAACTCATATTCAGTTGAATGTGCTACAAAGACAACATATTTGATGTTCAAACTGATAAACCTTTTTTTTTTTGCAAATAATCATTAACTTTAGAATTTGATGCTAGCAACACGTGGCAAAGAAGTTGGGAAAGGTGGCAATAAATACTGATAAAGTTGAGAAATGCTCATCAAACACTTATTTAGAACATCCCACAGGTGTGCAGGCTAATTTGGAACAGGTGGGTGCCATGATTGGGTATAAAAGCAGCTTCCATGAAATGCTAAGTAATTCACAAACAAGGATGGGGTGAGCGTCACCAATTTGTAAGCAAATTGTCGAACAGTTTTAGAACAACATTTCTCAACGAGCTATTGCAAGGAATTTAGGGATTTTACCGTCTACGGTCCGTAAAATCATCAAAAGGTTCAGAGAATTTGAAGAAATCACTGCACGTAAGCGATGATATTACGGACTTTTGATCCCTCAGGCGGTACTGCATCAAAAACCGACATCAGTGTGTAAAGGATATCACCACATGGGCTCAGGAACACTTCATAAAACCACTGTCAGTAACTACAGTTATTTGCTACATCTGTAAGTGCAAGTCAAAGCTCTACTATGCAAAGCAAAACCCATTTATCAACAACACCAAGGAACGCCGCTGGCTTCACTGGGCCTGAGCTCATCTAAGATGGACTGATGCAAAGTGGAAAACTGTTCTGTGGTCTGACGAGTCGACATTTCAAATTACATTTTTAAACTGTGGAAGTGGTATGCTCTGGAACAAAGAGGAAAATAACCATCCGGATTGTTATCGACGCAAAGTTAAAAAAAACAGCATCTGTGATGGTATGGGGGTGTATTGGTGCCCAAGGCATGGGTAACTTACACATCTGTGAAGGCACCATTGATGCTGAATGGTCCATTCAGGTTTTGGAGCAACATATGTTGTCATCAAAGCAACGTTACCATGGACGCCCCTGCTTATTTCAGCAAGACAATGTAAAAGTAAAAGAGTGCGGGTACTTCCCTGGCGCACCTGCAGTCCAGACCTGTCTCCCATCAAAAATTTGTGGTGCATTATTAAGCATAAAATACGACAGCGGAGACCCCAGACTGTTGAACGACTACAGCTCTACATAAAACAAGAATGAGAAAGAATTCCACTTTCAAAGCTTCAACAATTAGTTTCCTCAGTTCCCAAACGTTTATTGAGTGTTGTTAAAAGAAAATGTGATGTAACACAGTGGTGAACATGCCCTTTCCCAACTACTTTGGCACGTGTTGCAGCCATAAAATTCTAAGTTAATTATTATTTGCAAATAAAAAAAATAAAGTTTATTAGTTTGAACTTCAAATATCTTGTCTTTGTAGTGCATTCAATTGAATATGGGTTGAAAATGATTTGCAAATCATTGTTTTCCGTTTATATTTACATCCAACACAATTTCCCAACGCATATGGAAACGGAGTTTGTACTATCAGCATAATACAGTCATCACACAAGTTAATCATCATACATTGATTTATTTACATTATTTACAATCCGGGGGTTGGCATGTGTGTGCGTGTGTGTGTGTGTTCTGTTCTTTTAAATTGGGGAGCAAATAAAAAGTCTCCTTTTCGTTACAATTATTGTTAAGTTTTTATTGAACGGTATTTGCTTCCGGGTTAAGACTGACGCAATCGTGATACGAGAAATTAGGTTTCCAATCACATAATCCAGGTGTGTTAGTCCGAATTTTCAAAAACTGTCCACGATTGGATTAAGGTTTTTTTCCATGGACTGTAAGAGGCTTATTTAGAGCTGAACAATTTGACGTATTTAGTGAATGGAGGCGTACTGAGCGATAATCTTCTAAACCAGGGGTCGGGAACCTTTTTGGCTGAAAGAGCCCATCCATCCATCCATTTTCTACCGCTTGTCCCTTTTGGGGTCATTGGGGTTGCTGTAGCTTATCTCAGCTGCATTCGGCCATGAAAACCAAACATTTAAAAATGTATTCTTTTTAATAACATTGTCATTCTGAAGCTAACCAATAAAAAAATACAACACTTCTTACCATTAATGCAACTTCTTGAACAGATGGATGGATTAAAATGCATGAGAATGTTTTATATTTTGAACCTTATTTTTAACACTGCGACTACCAGCGGAATTATTCATTACTTATCGTGTTAACCTAAGATTTATCTGAGAGCCAGATGCAGTCATCAAAAGAGCCACATCTGGCTCGAGAGCCATAGGTTCCCTACCACTGTTCTAAACCTAGTGATGATCATGCTTGTGTTTGGCAGAAAAATATCTATACTAGTTTTTGCATGGAGGTCAATTCATGGAGCTCCTGCAGTCATCATATTGTAAGTGCTTGCACGTAAAAAGGATCATTTTCCTGCTGCAGGACTATTTTTTTATCCATTCCCCTCCACTTCACCTGATGTAATGGCCTGTCTCCAAGTGTCTCAGCTGCACTCTTGACACTGCTGGGAGACACAGCAAAGCTTTTGACTACGGTGCGTAAAAAACGGGCCATCTTAGAGGAGATACAATATCCAAGTTGCTTCTATGTGCTGCAGATAACACTCCAATGCACTGGAGGGTACTGAAAAAATGCAAAACCAGCCAGGAATACAGTAGGTCAGAAAGAATGAAGGGTGAGAAATGACCTGCAAAACTAGCCCTTAATAGGTGATGTTTTGCAAATGCTCCTTTGTGCAGTAATTAGTTGTTCCTATCTGATACAATTAATAAACTTTGTCCTTGATCCAGAGCCAACAGCTAACTAGACATTAATAATTCAATGTGGAGGGATATGCGCGGGACCCAGAAATGCAGGCTAAGAGAAATGATGGGCTAATCTATAACATGAATGCCTTAATTATCCAGAAACTGCTGACATAGCTACATATATGTGGGGCCTCAGATTCCCAGAAGGTCAATTGCACAAGCTTATGGTCTTGAGCACTTATCATGTTACCAAACAGCAGTCAGGCTACCGCTTGTTAACACATGGCGATTAGTGTGACAACATTCTCCACAAAGTCACCAGATTAACTGGTGTTAGCATTTATAGGAATTGTGGTCTGCATAGAAAAATATGACATAGTCGTATATTCAAGGAAACATGTCACGGTAGTTTTACCCACTAACAGGTTCCCTCATTTTCCACACTTGATATTCATGATCATGTGTTACAATGAGATGTCAGTTTGACACAAACTCTGCCTCTACAAAAGATGTGGTGGTCCTTCCTCATCCCATCTCTTCTTGCAACCACTCACTTTCCCTCGTTATCAATACCTCTTGACTGAACTGATTGGTTTGATGTGAATCTGAATGACAAAAAGATACATTTTTTTAAGTAACAGAAAAGGGATGATACCTTGTGGCATACCTTGGATGAGTTTACTCACAATCCAATACATGACTTATGAGGATGATATATATATATATATATATATATATATATATATATATATATATATATATATATATATATATATATATACATTTTCTACCGCGTATTCCCTTTGGGGTCGCAGGGGGCGCTGTTGCCTATCTCAGCTACAATCGGGCGGAAGGCAGGGTACACCCTGGACAAGTCGCCACCTCATCACAGGGCTATATATGTATATATATATATATATATATATATATATGTGTGTATATATATATATATATATATATATATATATATATATATATATATATATATACACACACACACACTAGGGCCAATTTAGTAATATATATATATATATATATATATATATATATATATATATATATATACAGATACATATATATATATATATATATATATATATATATATATATGTATATTAAATTGGCCCTAGTGTGTGAATGTGAGTGTGAATGCTGTCTGTCTATCTGTGTTGGCCCTGCGATGAGGTGGCGACTTGTCCAGGGTGTACCCCGCCTTCCGCCCGATTGTAGCTGAGATAGGTGCCAGTGCCCCCCGCGACCCCGAAAGGGAATAAGGGGTAGAAAATGGATGGATGGATGGATGGCTCACCTGCACTGGCTTCCTGTGCACTTAAGATGTGACTTTAAGGTTTTATTACTTACATATAAAATACAACACAGTCTAGCTCCATCCTATCTTGCCGATTGTATTGTACCATATGTCCCGGCAAGAAATCTGCGTTCAAAGGACTCCGGCTTATTGGTGATTCCCAAATCCCAAAACAAGTCTGCGGGCTATAGACCGTTTTTCCATTTGGGCTCCAGTACTCTGGAATGCCCTCCCGGTAAAAGTTTGAGATTCCACCTCAGTAGAAGCATTTAAGTATATCCTTAAAACTCATTTGTGTACTCTAGCCTTTAAATAGACTCCCTTTTTAGACCAGTTGATCTGCCGTTTCTTTTCTTTTTCTCCTATGTCCCACTATCCCTTGTGGAAGGGGTCCGGTCCGATGGCCATGGATGAAGTACGGGCTGTCCAGAGTCGGCACCCAGGATAGACCGCTCGTCCAGATCCCGGACCCAGGATGGACCGCTCGCCTGTGTATCGGCTGGGGACATCTCTGCGCTGCTGATCCGCTTCCGCTTGAGGTGGTTTCCTGCTGGCTCCGCTGTGGACGGGACTCTCGCTGCTATGTTGGATCCGCTTTGGACTGGACTCTCGCGGCTGTGTTGGATCCACTATGGATTGAACTTTCACATTATCATGTTAGACCCGCTCGACATCCATTGCTTTCGGTCCCCTATAGGGAGAGGGGGGGTTGTCCACATATGTGGTCCTCTCCAATGTTCCAATAGTCATCAGTGTCACCGACGTCCCACTGGGTGTGAGTTTTCCTTGCCCTTATGTGGGCCTGCCAAGGATGTCATAGTGATTTGTGATGTGGTTTGTGCAGCCCTTTGAGACACTACTTATTTAGGGCTATATAAGTAAACATTGATTGATTGATGATTGATATATATGTATATATATATTTGTGTATATATATATATATATATATAGTGGAGCATCACAATACCCCCCAACAGGTGAGACCAGGCAGTGGCCCAGCCATCACAGTGATAGCATGCACCAAGAGGTCACACTACGCCGACCTCTGGGTGTGGTCTTTGAAGGCAAGTACATCCCTAACTCAATTCTTAATCAGGTGGATGTGTGGCCACCTGCCCCAAGCCAGCTGTGTCAGGTTGGCAATCACTGTTTGCTTAAATAGCACCTCTGTGCATGACTCATTGTGTGGCTGGCTCCCTGCTGGGAAAGGTCTGTTCCCATCGGGCGGTAAGTGTGTTGCTCTACTGAAGTGTATTTTATAGATTAGTGTGCAAAAGGTGTAAAATGTTTTAATTCATGGAATGCTGTGATTCATTTGAACTTTGTGCTGATCAGAGATTTCTCTACTGTGTGTTTCAGGCAATTTAGGCAACCTAATCAAGTCTTGAAAATGGCAATTATTTGTTTTGTTTAAATGGAAGCTCCAATCGGGAACACTTTAATTTAACTTGCATTCAGAAAAGTGACTGAATAAACAACCAACGCTGCCGCGGTTGAACACGAACATAACTGTCTCTGGGAGGTTGGGTTTTGTGACTGCACATCACAATAAATATATATATATATATATATATATATATATATATATATATATATATATATATATATATATATATATATATAATCACCAACTATGTTATCAACAATGTGCAAACTGTACCCTTTCTTTTAACAACTGAATGCTAGTACATACACCACTACCAAGGTCAATGGTTTGATGAAGCTAAATGGCTCAAAGAAAGCTTTTAAGTGCATATTCTTAACACATGCCAGTGTTATGTTTGAACAACATTGCGATATGAATAACGATAATGCTCAGTTAAATTAGCATTACACCGCATTTATTGCATTCATTTATAATGGATGTGCACTTAAAGTTACATATAACCATTAAGTACATGCAAATGTGGATATCGAGTAAAATGTAATTATACACAATGTATTCATTCTATGCATTTTATGTAACCAAGAACCTGGCAGGAGATCAGCTTTGGTAATGGGTGTTTGAAAATGGACCTTACATACCCTTTGTGGTAGCACTTTTAGATTGACCCCATTTATTTACCAAATAAAGTTAAACCAATTGTGTTTTAGATGCAGATAAATATGATTATTAATTATAACATACAATTAACCCAAAAAGATGTATATATAACAATAAATCAGGGGTGTCAAACTAATTTCAGATCAGGGGCCACATGGAGAAAAGTCTACCCTCAAGTGGGCCATACTGGTAAAATAACAGCACAATAACTTAAAAATAAAAACGACTTCAAATTGTTTTCTTTGTTTAAAAATAGAACTAGCACATTCTGAAATTTTACAAACCATATGTTTTTTTTTTTTACACTTACATATTGCGGTTAATAGTATTCTGTCGTTACTTGTCGTTATTAATAATTTTCTGAATAAATTATTTGATAATGTTCATCAGTCAACTCATTGGTGTTAATTTTCAATCAATCAAGATATAAAAAAAATTGTATCAAAATCAAATTACAGTATGTTATTTATGTAATTTGCTCATTTTCCTCGACTGGTTTATTTTTGTAGCATAATCTACTAAGATAAAAATAATTGCTATTGCAACATCTAGTGGACACATTTAAAACAGCAGTTTATTTCATTCCAAAATTTTGGCTCATTTTTATACTTTGCAAACTCATCTCGCGGGCCGAATAAAACCTTTACCTTTGACACCCCTGCCATAGATGTTTGTTGGGTTTTTTTTGTAGGATGTGTGGAGTCTTTTGAGAGAAAATGACTAAAACTTACAAAATGTTGTAAAGAGTTGTGTTTTAAGATATTAATGAAAAACATATGGAACACATAAGAAAAACTTGAAAAATAGTAAATATATGAATGAATTCATCCACCCATTTTATCTGTTTATCCAGAATTGGGTCACAGGGGCAACAACTTGAGCAGAGAAATCCAGACTTCCTTCTCTTCAGTTACATCGCCCAGCTCCTCCTGGGGATTACATGGCTTTTCCAGGTCAGTTGAGATGTCTCTCCAACATGTCCTGGGTCTTCCCAGAGGCGGACGCACTCTGAATACCTGTGGGAGACATTCTGACCAGATGTGGAGGTACTGCAACTTTCTCACGGATGGCGCAGCTTCTCCCTTTACCTCTGAGGGAGAGCCCAGGCATCAAACGGAGGAAACACATTTTGGCCGCGAGCCTGGACTGTTTGTCACTACCAAAAGATCACAACCGTGGTTAAGGGTAGAAACAACAATCGACTGGTAAATTGAAAGCTTTACTTTTCAGCACAGCTCCCTTTTCGCAGCGACAGATCAGAGTCTGCATGACTGAGACGTAGGAATGGGAATCGACAACTCGTTCTTGATTAGAACCGGTTCCCGGTGTAACAATTTCTTGGAACGGCTTGCAAATTTTTCAAAATATTCCCTCAACGATTCTTGCGGGCAGAATTTTGTCATTACGTCAACGTGCGTGTTTACGTCAGAGAGCAACCTGGCATACGGGCAGAGAAAGCGCTCCAAAGTGTGGCTACATTTTTCAAGAACAATTGTAAACAGTGCTACTTATAAATAATAACTGCAAGGTTGCTATTTCATCAAGACCAATATACTGAAACGTTTGAACACATAGCATGCAATAACTAGTTTGATCAGGCTAACACAAATTAGCGTTACGATTGTTGGAAATTGTTAAACGTTTCACAATATATATTTTAATGGAACCATTTCTACTTGCTTGAATGTATGGGTGTGAACGGCTTCCTACCGTCATCGTGTGGGTTGCATGGACCATCAATGGAGGACATCGCTTTGCACAGGTTTGACTCTTTATTTTTGCAAATAAAAGTCGTTCGCAGTGTCAGTCGGTCGCTCTTTCAGTGCCTTCTTCTCTGCTCGCGCCTGTTTTTTTTTCAGTCGCCTGTCTTTGTCGCTCCGTGGTTCTCGCTCGTCTGGTCTTCCGTTTGATCGCTTGTCTCTCTCCTTCTCCTTCTGCCCCGATTGCTCCTCCTTCTCCCATTTTATACAGCAGGAGAAGATGCACAGATTGAGAGCAGGTGTGTGAATTACGCACCTGGCTCTGATCGCTGTAGCGGCACTCCAAGCGCGCCCCGCCTCTCCGTTTCGCTGCATACTCCGCCTCCTGACCGCCATCTTGGGCAGGACCATGATATGTCCTATCCCGCTGTCGGCCCGTCGGCTCCGCCTCTCCACAATGGGAAACACTGGTTTATTATATGGACAGAAGTATTAACTAGATCTACTCGACGGGTTCCCCTCCAAGGTTTCTCATTGTTTCCCATTGGGTTGAGTTATTGCCCTGATGTGGGATCTGAGCCGAGAATGTTGTGGCTTGTGCAGCCCTTCGAGACTCTTGTGATTAAGGGTTATATAAATAAACTTTGATTAACTTTTGTTGAACTATCAATCAATGTTGTGTTTTTGAACTGCTCCGATCACATCCCAGCAGGAGTCATTTGGCATAAACACAACAGATACTAACAATGCTGATATCGTTAGCGCTATTATTTGTTAAATTGAAATAAATGTTTGCTGATTTAGATGGAAATGACAAGAGACAGATTATTATGTTGGTTTTGAGGCAACCATTAAAGGCCTACTGAAACCCACTACTACCCACCACGCAGTATGATAGTTTATATATCAATGATGAAATATTAACATTGCAACACATGCCAATAAGGCCTTTTTAGTTTACTAAATTACAATTTTAAATTTCCCGCGGAGTTTCTTGTTGAAAACGTCGCGGAATGATGACTCGTATGATGACGCGTGCGCGTGACGTCTCGAGTTGGAGGGGTCAGATTAGCGCAGCACCACTAGTGGCTAAAAGCAATTACACAGTATTCTGGACATCTGTGTTGCTGAATCTTTTGCAATTCGTTCAATTAATAATGGAGAAGTCAAAGTAGAAAGATGGAAGTGGGAAGCTTTAGCCTTTAGCCACACAAACACACGGTGTTTTCGTGTTTAAAATTCTCGGAGGTGAAGCTTTACTATGGATCAGAACGGTCAAGCGAACATGGATTCCGACCACTTGTCAACCCGCAGGTTTTGGTGAGAAAATTGTGGTAAAAAGTCGCCTCTTACCGGAGATCAGCGGAACTTCTGTCGTGCTGCTGCTGCCGTGACTTATTCCCTCAGAGACTGGCGTCAAGACACCCGTGGACACACCCTTCCGACTATCAGGTACTATATAATCCCACTAAAACACTAGCAACACAATAGAAAGATAAGGGATTTCCCAGAATTATCCTAGTAAATGTGTCTAAAAACATCTGAATCGCTCACAATTCAATCGCCCTTTTTTTTTTAAACTTTATTTATCTATTTATTTTTTTCTAGTCCTTCGCTATCAATATCCTCAGCCACAAATCTTTCATTCTCGCTCAAATTAATGGGGAAATTGTCGTTTTCTTGGTCCGAATAGCTCTTTTTGTTGGAGGCTCCCAGTATAATTAATGTGAGGACATGAGGAGCCCTCACACGGGCGACGTCATCATCTGCGACTTCCGGTAGAGGCAAGGCTTTTTAATTAGCGACCAAAAGTTGCGAACCTTATCGTTGATGTTCTCTACTAAATCTTTTCAGCAAAAATATGGCAATATCGCAAAATGATCAAGTATGACACATAGAATGGACCTGCTATCCCCGTTTTAATAAGAAAATCTCATTTCAGTAGGCCTTTAATAGCTCCAGTTATGTCTGCAGCTACGTAGCTCCTTTCACCACGGCAAGGAAGAGTACAATGACACAGGCCAGATATGATGAGTGTCACTGAGCAGTGATTAGGTTTGTGGTCAAAAACTTGCAACTATTTACCACAGTGCTCCTGATTTTCGGTGGGTAAATGTTCAATTGTAGCCAGCGAAAACATACATGTTTTCCTCCAAACAAATTTTAACTCAGTCATTATACAAGCGGAACTAAAAATTTTTTAATACTGTGTAAAAGTTGATTCCTGTCTGCAATTCATCTTCAAATAAGATATGAACCCATAACATGCAAAGTGAAATATGTCAAGCTTTTATTTGTTATAGTGATAGTGATGATTATGGCTTTCAGTTTTTTGTTGAAAAACAGACGTTTTCTGAGATTTTCTTTTATAGGTTTTCATAATCTATACTGTAAGTCACAAACATAAAAAATATATCAAAATATGGTTTGTTCCAGCTTCCGCCATCCTAGTCACTGCCGTTGTGTCCTTGGGCAAGACACTTTACCCACCTGTTCCCAGTGCCCACCCACACTGGTTTAAATGTAACTTAGATATTGGGTTTCACTATGTAAAGCGCTTCGAGTCACTAGAGAAAAGCGCTATATAAATATAATTCACTTCACTTCACTTATGAGCATGTTATGAACTTATGTAATTTATTAGTTCCACCTTTTAAATCCAAACAAACTTTTGCACAATATTCATATTTCATTGAGTTTCACCAATATATTTTCTAAGGAGATGACAAATATTCTGAAGTTTAATACTGTTACTAACTGTTACACTATTTTGTCATTTCTACATGCATTTTATATAGTTCAATGCTACAGAATAATATTTATTTCTTATGATTATTTTCAAAAGTTATGTATTTAGGCTATGTGCCTCTAAATACCTGATTGTTGGCTTTGTAAGATCATGTTACCTTTGAACTAAATAAAATTGATGCCAATCCAACCCGTTAGCTCTCTTTTTTCCCAAAATATGAATCGGTAAGAGAACCAATAAAGAACTAAATTGTTAAGCAGAAGAGAAAGTGGAATCGGAACTGGAAAAATCTTATAAATTTTCATCCTTGTCACACTAATCAGTCTGTTGATCTTGCAATCCATCCTCCCTCCCAAGACTCAAACTTGGAGGTGTAGATTTCCGTCCGTGCTTTGCGGAGCGATTGAGCAAGGGGTCATGGTTTGATGAAAACAGCAGGACAATGTCATCCGGAAAAGCAGAGACTCAGTTCTCCTGCCTCTGTAAGGGATTCCCCCAACACCCAGACGATACCTAAAAATTGATCATAAAAGTTATGAAGGCAGCCCTGGTGGAGTCCAACCCTCACTTGCAAAGAGTCGGCTTTGATGCCGGCAACGCAGCCCACGCGCTCGCACCGGTCCCATCAGCAAACGGTGGAATCAGGCAGTCCGATGACCTTTACTCTTAGAGTAACCCAGAGGATTCTTTAAAGGGGAACGGCACTTTTTTGGAATTTTGACTATCGTTCACAATCATTATGAAAGACATGACAATGGATGCATTCTAAATATTAAATAAATGTAAATAAAATAATTACAGCGGAGCCAATGAGAGGCCGGGCATCTATTACACGCATAAAATCCAATAACTAACCATTCAAAAATTGCCAACAACACTCCATTTAAATTTCGTGAATTGAATATTACCAAGTATTAGTCATATTGTTATTATGATCGATAACGCAGACAAACTATTTATAAATGTGCCGTGATCACAAACCTATGTACAATTTTGACATGATCTACAGGCGGGGTGTTTCCTCGCTTCCCTGCTCCCTGGAAGTTTATTGTAGATCATAAATCATGTCTCTCGCCTGGAGAGAAGAAGTCTGAGGATGTATTTTGACAAGTTGGTACACTTTGACAGCCATTTACGACCTGGAAATGGCAAGAATTGTGACGATCTGTCACTTCACCTCTGGTGGTGGTTCCTTGTTTGGTGTTTGTTTCCTGTCGGCGTTCTTATTTTTGTTCCCCTTCCTGCTTTTCTCCCTGAGCGCTCGTTTCCCTCACCTGTCCCTGATTGGCAGTCTAGCACACCTGGTTGCAGTTGCCAACCAGGCGGCTATTTATGCCTGCTTCACCTGTTCCTCAGTGCTCGAGGATTGACTATGTTTAGAACCTTTGTATGCATGACTGCTTCTCTCTATTTTGAGTATTAAAAGACTCTTACCTGCTCTTTGTTCTCTTGGTTCCTGCATCTTGGAGTCGCAACTACCGCAGCCATACTTGCCAACCTTCCCGATTTTCCCGGGAGACTCCCAAATTTCAGTGCCCCTCCTGAAAATCTCCCGGGGCAACCATTCTGCCGAATTTCTCCCGATTTCCACCCGGACAACAAGATTGGGGATGTGCCTTAAAAGGCACTGGCTTTAGCGTCCACTCACCTGAAAAGGAGACTCTTATATACAGGTGCTGGTCATATTATTAGAATATCATGAAAAAATTGATTTATTTGATTAATTCCATTTAGAAAGTCAGACTTGTAGAATGTATACTTTCATTCCAAACAGACTGATACATTTCAAGTGTTTTTTGCCAAAAAGGAGATGGTTATAGCTGACAACCAATGAAAACCCTGAATTCAACATCTCAGAACATTAGAATATGGTAAAAAGGTCAGATATTGAAGACACCAGGTGCCACACTCTAATTAGCTAACTAAATCAAAACACCTCGAAAAGCCTTTAAATGGTCTTTCGTTTTGATTCTGTATGACACACAATCATGGGGAAGACTGCTGACTTGACAACTGTCCAAAAGATGACCATTGACACTTTAAAGAAGGAGGGCAAGACACAAAAGGTCATTGCCAAAGAGGTTGGATGTTCCCAGAGCTCTGTGTCCAAGCACATTAATAGAGAGGCGAAGGGAAGACATAGATGTGGTAGAAAAAAGTGTACAAGCAAGAGGGATAACCGCGCCCTGGACAGGATTGTCAAACAAAACCGATTCAAAAATGTGGGGGAGACCCACAAAGAGTGGACTGCAGCTGGAGTCAGTGCTTCAAGAACCACCACGCACCGACATATGCAAGATATGGGCTTCAGCTGTCGCATTCCTTGTGTAAAGCCACTCTTGAATAAGAGACAACGTCAAAAGCGTCTCGCCTGGGCTCAAGACAAAAAGGACTGGACTGCTGCTGAGTGGTCCAAAGTTATGGTTTCAGATGAAAGTAAATTTTGTATCTCCTTTGGAAATCAAGGTCCCAGAGTCTGGAGGAAGACAGGAGAGGCACAGAATCCACGTTGCCTGAAGTCCAGTGTCAAATTTCCACAATCGGTAATGGTCTGGGGTGCCATGTCATCTGCTGGTGTTGGTCCACTGTGTTTCCTGAGGTCTAGGGTCAATGCAGCAGTCTACTAGGAAGTTTTAGAACACTTTATGCTGCCTGCCGCGGACCAATTTTATGGAGGTGAAGATTTCATTTTCCAACATGACTTGGCACCTGCACACAGTGCCAAATCTACCAGTACCTGGTTTAAGGACCATGGTATCCCTGTTCTTGATTGGCCTGCAAACTCACCTGACCTTAACCCCATAGAAAACCAATGGGGTATTGTGAAGCGGGAGATGCAAGATGCCAGACCCAACAATGCTGAAGAGCTGAAGGCCACTATTAAAGCAACCTGGGCTCTCATAACACCTGAGGAGTGCAACAGACTGGTCGACTCCATGCCAGGCCGTATTGCTGCAGCAATTCAGGCAAAAGGAGCTGCAACTAAGTATTGATTGCCGTACATGCTGAAACTTTCCATGTTCATACTTTTCAGTTGGCCCACATTTCTAAAATATATTTTTTGGTACTAGTCGTAACCAATATTCTAATTTTATGAGATACTGAATTTGGGATTTTCAGTAATTGTCAGTACTAATCATCGAAATTTAAAGAAATAAACATTTCAAATATATCACTATGTGTGTAATGAATTGATATAATATGTAAGTTTCACGTTCTGAATATAATTACTGAAATAAATCAACTTTTTCATGATATTCTAATAATATGAACACCTGTATGTCTCCGTTATCCATAGGTTTATATACAACCCATAAAGTAGGCAAGCACGATGCTATTTCGCAACGTGTGTTTAATCCTGAGACGAAGCAGAAGAACATAGAAGAGACATGGCCACGACAAGTAAGAAGAAGTACGTTTGCAAGTTCCAAAATGATTGGAAAAAAATTATTTCAGTTCATCCAGGACAGCTTGAATGGGAAGGAATATGCTGCCTGCAAGGTTTGTAGATCAGACTTCTCCATTGAACCCCCCCATCTCCTGAATTCAGAGGTCTCAAGGTTGGCAAGTATGCCCGCAGCCATGTGAGTTTCTGAAAAGAATGACACGAAAAGACACATATCTCGGTGCTAAAATCTGGAACAGTCTTCCAGAAGATGTGTCAGATCTCAACTTTGGCAATGTCCAAATCCAGGCTGAAAACACATCTATCTGCAACTAAAAACATAATTTCAATTATTTCAATTCAATTTTATGATGATTTTACATTTATTTATTGGATTTTATTTACTTTTTTGTACTGTTATGCATCTTTAAAGCACATTGAATTGCCTTGCATATGAATTGTGCCCTACAGGTAAATGTGCCTTAGCTAAGACACCAATTCACAAAGTAACAGTTCACTTTTTCTCAAAATGTGGCCAGCGTGTGAATAATTGTGGACTTGATTTTGTATGATGATACAAAAATAAAACAATAAAACTTGAAATAGTCTGATAGATCCATCTTCCATCTTCTTCCGCTTATCCGAGGTCGGGTCGCGGGGGCAACAGCCTAAGCAGGGAAACCCAGACTTCCCTTTCCCCAGCCACTTCGTCTAGCTCTTCCCGGGGGATCCCGAGGCGTTCCCAGGCCAGCCGGGAGACATAGTCTTCCCAACGTGTCCTGGGGCTTCCCCGTGGCCTCCTACCGGTTGGACGTGCCCTAAACACCTCTCTAGGGAGGCGTTCGGGTGGCATCCTGACCAGATGCCCGAACCACCTCATCTGGCTCCTCTCGATGTGGAGGAGCAGCGGCTTTACTTTGAGCTCCTCCCAGATGGCAGAGCTTCTCACCCTATCTCTAAGGGAGAGCCCCGCCACACGGCGGAGGAAACTCATTTCGGCTTCTTGTACCCGTGATCTTATCCTTTCGGTCATGACCCAAAGCTCATGACCATAGGTGAGGATGGGAACGTAGATCGACCGGTAAATTGAGAGCTTTGCCTTCCGGCTCAGCTCTTTCTTCACCACAACGGATCGGTACAACGTCCGCATTACTGAAGACGCCGCACCGATCCGCCTGTCGATCTCACGATCCACTCTTCCCCCACTCGTGAACAAGACTCCTAGGTACTTGAACTCCTCCACTTGGGGCAGGGTCTCCTCCCCAACCCGGAGACGGCATTCCACCCTTTTCCGGGCGAGAACCATGGACTCGGACTTGGAGGTGCTGATTCTCATTCCGGTCGCTTCACACTCGGCTGCAAACCGATCCAGTGAGAGCTGCAGATCCCGGTCAGATGAAGCCACCAGGACCACATCATATGCAAAAAGCAGAGACCTAATCCTGCAGTTACCAAACCGGAACCCCTCAACGCCTTGACTGCGCCTAGAAATTCTGTCCATAAAAGTTATGAACAGAATTGGTGACAAAGGACAGCCTTGGCGGAGTCCAACCCTCACTGGAAATGTGTTCGACTTACTGCCGGCAATGCGGACCAAGCTCTGGCACTGATCATACAGGGAGCGGACCGCCACAATAAGACAGTCCGATACCCCATACTCTCTGAGCACTCCCCACAGGACTTCCCGAGGGACACGGTCGAATGCCTTCTCCAAGTCCACAAAGCACATGTAGACTGGTTGGGCAAACTCCAGTGCACCCTCAAGAACCCTGCCGAGAGTATAGAGCTGGTCCACAGTTCCAGGACCAGGACGAAAACCGCACTGTTCCTCCTGAATCCGAGGTTCGACTATCCGGCGTAGCCTCCTCTCCAGTACACCTGAATAAACCTTACCGGGAAGGCTGAGGAGTGTGATCTGATAGATGTTTTTTTATTTCCAAGTAGTATGTGTTGAAGTAAACTATACTGTATACTGTGTATAACTGTCTTCTCTACTTCCATTTTACATTTACATGGGGTACATAGTATTACATTTTGCCAAACACTGATGCTTAAATTAGATGTGATGCAATACTGTCACATCCATGTCATGTGTGGATTTAATTAATTTTATGCGGGAAGATGCCTTCATTGCAAAGAATTTCCATTGATTCTCAAGTGTGTTCATTTTTAGGTCGTAAATGTTGCTCCTTTATCAATGAGAAAAGCAAAAATGTTTTTCCATTCGTATCATCAACTCATTAGACAAATTGGCTCTGACACTATTGCTCCAGAGCTGCCATTCACCAGGCAATGACACCACAAACTTTTGACAAGTTGATAAATTGCTCTTGTAAAAGCAAAACCATAGAAAAAATAATAGGTACAGACCTTACAGCTTAAACTTTAGCTTACACGTAGTTAAATTCAAATGGATTACAGTATAGATGTTTTTATAGAAGAAAATGGATATATCATTCAACAAATAGTTTACCGTACGTTTTCCAAAACTACCTTTCTGTGTGGACTTACCAAATGACCTTGTATAATTCACTTTGGATACTCGTACACATTTCCATAACCGTGTTTCCTTTGGGCCACAGTCACCCGCATATTTCCTGGCCTTCATCTTTTAAACTTTCACTGTTTCCTGTTTGGCGAAACCTTATGTGTGGGGAATGTGAGCAAAAGATGTGTCGTACATTGTGTTTACTCGATGGTGAGTGTCAAGACTGAACTGGTGTAATCAATTACACATCTGTTGAATTGAGCTGGTGAAAAATCCACTAGTTTGACTGTTAATTAAATTACACCTCCAGAACTATACTTCCCTGCGGGCAGGAGGAAAATGCACTCTTTTGTCACACTTACATGGATGAAAAGGGCCTAATATTACTCATCTTTATCAACGCATTCACTCTAATGAATGGATCAGATGACTTCGCCTCCTAATCAATTTGTTGTTTGTATCATTAACCTTTTCACGAGTTGCACGGCAAATGTCAAAGCACAGAGACTCAACATCAGGCAGCAAGTCTTCACTCGATTAATGTGAACATTGCTTGCATCTAAGCTACTCCAGCAGATCACACGCTGATTCCAGCTTTTACTTATGTTGTTCAAACCAATTAAATTAAGGTAAAACGTAGGATACCATTAAAAACATTGAAAATATTTATTTTTGTCTAAAGATACATTTTTAAGATAACCACAACACTAAAACACTAGTTATTGTTAAAATAACACATTTTAGATGGGCATATTTGCCAGAAAATATTGCGCTGCGCACACACAGCTAAATGTCGTCTGCTTTAACGGCATAGTTATACAGTTTTTTGGACATCTGTGTTGCTGAATCTTTTGCAATTTGTTCAATTAATATTGGAGAAGTCACAGTCGAAAAATGGAGTTGGGAAGCTTTAGCCTTTAGCCACACAAACACAGGGTGATTCCTTGTTTAAAATTCCTAGAGGTGAAATTTTCCTATGGATCAGAGCGCGGTCAAGAGAACATGGATCCCGACCACATGTCAAACAGCAGGTTTCAGTGAGAAAATTGTGGTTAAAAAGTCAGTTCTTACCAGAGAAAAGCTGAGCTTGTGCCGTCCATAGCTGCCGTCGACTCCCTTGAGACACTGCGCGTCAAGACACCCGTCGAGACACCCTTCCGACTATCCAGTAATATTAAACTCACTAAAACACTAGCAACACAATAGAAAGATAAGGGATTTCCCAGAATTAATCCTAGTAGATGTGTCTAAAAACATCGGAATCCGTCCCAATGCAATTGCGTTTTTTTTTAAACTTTTTTTTTTTTTAACTTTTTTTTTTTGTAGTCCGTCGCTATCAATATCCTCAAACACGAATCCATCATCCTCGCTCAAATTAATGGGGAAATTGTCGTTTTCTCGGTCCGAATAGCACTTTTTTTTGGAGGCGCCGTCACGCCAAATTTCTTCCCCCCTACAAAAACCTTCCCCCCCATTTACGTACTTCCGGGGTCATGATTAATACAGACGTTTTGTTAACGCTATATTATAAAAATATAACGCTATATTTTAAAAATACAGACGTTTTGTTAACGCTATATTATTAAAAAAAAAAAAAAAAAAAATTACAAACACAAGCTATGGGATGACGCATTTACTTCCGGGGTCACGTTTCCTCTTATGTCATCCCATAGCTTGTGTTTGTAAATTGTTTTTAAATTTTTTTAATAATATAGCGTTAACGAAACGTCTGTATTTTTATAATATAGCGTTATATTTTTATAATATAGCGTTGACAAAACGTCTGTATTAATCATGACCCCGGAAGTAAAGGGGGGGGGGGGGGTTTGTAGGGAGAAGAAATTTGGCGTGACAGCTCCCATTAAAAACAATGTGAATATGTGAGGAGCCATCAAACATGTGACATCATCGTCTGCGACTTCCGGTAGAGGCAGGGCTTTTCTCTTAACACCGAAAGTTGCAAACTTTATCGTGGATGTTCTCTACTAAATCCTTTCAGCAAAAATATGGCAATATCGCAAAATGATCAAGTATGACACATAGAATGGACCTGCTATCCCCGTTTGAATAAGAAAATCTCATTTCAGTAGGCCTTTAATATTTGGGTTAGAGACAGTTAAAATATTTAATTGCCATCAATCGTATTGCCCGTAGTTAACTTGTAATTCATCAAAAATAATTGCAAACAGGCGTACTTTTTTGATCTTTAATAAGTGTACCTTAGACAGATCGTCATGTTTCAAGGTTCTCCGCATCGGCTGGCAGCGGGCTACAGGTGGCTGACATGTGGGACCCAACTTGCTCCAGTGATGACTCGGCTTGAAGCGGCGGCAGATGCAGATAGCACTTTTCTCTGTCCTTTTCTATTCTGGGTTTGTTCCCATATTTGTTTCTCCACTATGCTGTGGGCCAATAGTCACATGACAGGTGCACATTATTTGCGCATCAAAAAAATTATTCCGTTCGAGGAAATTAACTGTAGCTTGTTATTGTACAGACCCTTTAGTTCCCTGTTGGTGTACAAAATTCACTTGTTGACTTAAATTGTGAAGTATGCAGACGACACAACAGTAGTGGGCCTCATCCGTGACAACAACGACATGGACTACAGGGAGGAGGTGAAACATCTAGGTGACTAGTGCAGAACCAACAACCTGGTCCTGAACGTCGACAAGACCAAGGAGATCACCGTCGACTTCAGGAAGCACCAATCCAGCCACGCTCCACTCTTCATCAACAGTACAGCGGTGGAGATGGTAAGCAGCACCAAGTTCCTCGGGGTGCACATAACTGACAATACACACCGGCGCTCTTCTAAAAAGAGCTCAGCAGCACATGCACTTTTTGCGTCGCATGAAAATAGCACAGCTTCCTCCCCCCATTCTCACCACATTCTACAAAGGCACTATACAGAGCCTACTGACTAACAGCATCTCTGTCTGGACTGGAGCCTGCAGTGCCTCGGACCGGAATTTTCTGCCGAGAGTAGTGAGGACGCCAGAAAAGATCATCAGGACTCCTCTTCCCCCTATCCGGGAAATCGCAAAAAGTCGCTGCCTGACCAGGGCTGAGAAAATCTGCAGAGACTCCTCCCACACCTCCACCAAGGACTATTTTCACTGCTGGACTCTAGAAATTGGTTCTTCAGCCGCCGTAGCATAACCTCCAGGTTTAACAGCTTCTTCCCTCAGGCCGTATGACTCTTGAACGCATCATAATAATCCCCTCAATTCCCCCCCCCAAAATTGATTAACTTGTTGGAATATAAAGACAATATAACATGCATCCATAAATGTGGATGCATATGCAAAACTGCAATATATTTATCTGTACAGTAATCTATTTATTTATATCTCCACCTTATTATTTTTTTATCCTGCACTACAACGAGCTAATGCAACGAAATTCCGTTCTTATCTGTACTGTGAAGTTCAAATTTGAATGACAATAAAAAGTAAGCCTAAGTCTAAAACTGGTTCTAAATGCTGACCAGATACAACTAATTATGTTTTCCAAACATAGGAAGGTGCCTCCGACTGTCCACATTTGAAGGGAAAGTCATAGAAGTGGTGCATGAATATAAATACCTTGGTTTATTAATTGATGAATCTCTTTCTTTTAAACTTTACCCTGTAAGGGACAAGCGGTAGAAATGGTGAAAAAAATAAAACTCGAACGGGGGTTTTGCTTCCGTAATAAGACATGTTTTTCTTTTGGTGTAAAAAAAATGTGCCTTTCCTCTCCCACATTTTTATCTGTGCTAAATTATGGTGATCTTTTTTTATATGAATGTTACTCGTTCCTGTCTTCAGATGTTCGACTTTGTCTACCATGCTTCTGTAGCGCCATGACACTCCACTGTGTCTTGTACTGGGAAGGCCTTCTTTGTTCACTAGGAGACAGCGTCATTGGTAGACTTTTATTACCAGGCTCTTCTGGGACTACTGCCATATTACATGTGTACATTGATTACACACAGATGTACGGACTCTTATGCTCTGAGATCCAACGATCAGCTGTTGCTCTCTGTCCATTTTGCTCGCACTGAGCTGGGGAAAAAAGCTTTTGTCCATAGAGCTCCTTGTGCTTGGAACATGTTAAAAAGAGACTGGAGGCTGACTGAATTGTTATTCTTAAAAGCTTTTAAGGATGTGTATCCAATTTTAAAATAATTCCCCTCACTTTCAAAGCTATCCATAACCTTTTTCCGTCATATCTCTCTGACCTGCTCCATGTCGCCACACGCTCACGATCCCTAAGATCTTCATCTATCCATCTCACTGTCCCTTCATTTAATCTGTCCACCGTGAGTACCCTGGCTTTCAGCCGCTCAGCCCCACATCTTTGGAACTCATTACCACCAGACCTCCGTAATATAGACTCAATATCCCTCTTCAAATCAAGACTCAAAACACACCTATTCTTGACTGTTTATTAATTCTTAATTTTATCGATCTTTGTTTATTATATAATCATTATTAAATATAAACTGAGAGAATTTTGAAGCTGCCTCAGTTATCTGGAACATTTTTTACTTGATGTCAATCCTGTCATTTTAATGTGAATGTAATTTTATGTGTAACTTTGCTGCCTCTAGGCCAGGACTCTGTTGAAAAATAGGTTTTTAATCTCAATGGGATTTTTTCCTGGTTGAATAAAAATATGTACATAATATCCCATTAACTTTGACAACATTGATTCATATTAATTAGTTCAGCACAATCAGGTTTCTTTACGAAGATCGTGGGATTGGCATCGAGCGCTTGACAAATTTTATGTGTGAAGTCAATCAATCAATCAATCAATGTTTATTTATATAGCCCCAAATCACAAATGTATCAAAGGACTGCACGAATCATTACGACTACAACATCCTCCGAAAAACCCACAAAAGGGCAAGGAAAACTCACACCAAGTGGGCAGGGAGAATTCACATCCAGTGGGACGCCAGTGACAATGCTGACTATGAGAAACCTTGGAGAGGACCTCAGATGTGGGCAACCCCCCCCCTCTAGGGGACCAAAAGCAATGGATGTCGAGCGGGTCTAACATGATACTGTGAAGTTCAATCCATAGTGGCTCCAACACAGCCGCGAGAGTTCAGTTCAAGTGGATCCAAGACAGCAGCGAGAGTCCCGTCCACAGGAGACCATCTCAAGCGGAGGCGGATCAGCAGCGTAGAGATGTCCCCAACCGATACAGGCGAGCGGTCCATCCTGGGTCCCGACGAGCGGTCCATCCTGGGTCTCGACTCTGGACAGCCAGTACTTCATCCATGGTCATCGGACCGGACCCCCTCCACAAGGAAGGGGGGGGGACATAGGAGAAAGAAAAGAAGCGGCAGATCAACTGGTCTAAAAAGGAGGTCTATTTAAAGGCTAGAGTATACGGATGAGTTTTAAGGTGAGACTTAAATGCTTCTACTGAGGTAGCATCTCGAACTGTTACCGGGAGGGCATTCCAGAGTACTGGAGCCCGAACGGAAAACGCTCTATAGTGACAGTAAGAGAGACAAATAATTGTATCAGAAAAGCAACTCACACAGGGAGTTTTTCACTTTTTATTATCGTTTCATTGAATTGCTTTATGCATTTATTTGAGTGAGTGACTTAGGAGTTATTTTAGACATAAGACCTGACTTACACTATAGAACTCCGCTTACATCACTAGGTAGGAACAGAACTTGTTCATAACCCGAGGACCACCTGTATTCTTGTGTCCCTCCAACAACCACAACCAAACGTTTCAACCAGATGTATAAGTCGGAGGTCCATGCTCCACCTCTAATTCAGTTTGGGTGTCCTTGGCCTGAAAAACGTTAGACTCTTGCTTTGGATTTAGAACCACCTCAATGCACAATCGGCATATCACAAGACTCCAAAGTTCAATGCATCCCAGGATTCACAGTTTTGCTTTGTCTTAGGCATTTTAATTTGGTCTTGTTCAAAAAGATTTCAACGAGGGATATTAAGACATCAAAAACGTACAAATAAGAAGATTATACTAGACTCTAAAGACTGCGAAGGAAGTGGAATCACATGCTGTTTTTCCTTTGAACAGTAGATCGTCTTGCCCACTTGCCTCAATTTGCTGGTTTCAAAATAGTACCAGGCAAAATTGCAAAAAAAAGGTCTCATTTTTAAAACTTATGATCCATCCATCCGTTTTCTACCCCTTATTCCTTTTGGTCACGGGGGGCGCTGGTGCCTATCTCAGCTACAATCGGGCGGAACTTATGATGTCAAATTTATTTTGGTTCTTAACCATGTTAGTTATTTGAACTGTGATGTGTTCTATTAGATTTTACTGTGATTAACTTTTTTTTTTAAATGACATTACAATTAATAGAGTAAAACTGCTACCTAAATCATTACCTGTTTACTTTGTTTAGTTTCTCAACCATTGCTTGAACTGTGTCCTGTCATGTGTTGTATGTATGATTTTACTGAGATGAACTGTTTTTATTTGGTATTCCAATTAATAATGTAAATATGCTACCTAAAACATGTTCCTTCTGAAAATGGATGGATGGATTATCTACACCAGTGATTCTCAAAATTTTCTTCAGTGATGTACCCCCTGTGAACATTTTTTTTTATTCAAGTACCCCATAATCAGAGCAAAGCATTTTTGGTTGAAAAAAAGAGATAAAGAAGTAAAATACAGCACTATGTCATCAGTTTTTGATTCATTAAATTGTATAACGGTGCAAAATATTGCTCATTTGTAGTGGTCTTTCTTGAACTATTTGGAAAAAAAGATAAAACAATAACTAAAAACTTGTTGAAAAATAAACAAGTGATTCAATTATAAATAAAGATTTCTACACATAGAAGTAATCATCAACTTAAAGTGCCCTCTTTGGGGATTGTAATAGAGATCCATCTGGATTCATGAACTTAATTCTTAACATTTCTTCACAAAAAAAGAAATCTTTAACATCAATATTTATGGAACATGTCCACAATTAATCTAGCTGTCAACAATTAATATTGCATTGTTGCTTTTCTTTTCACAGTTTATGAATTTACATTCATATTTTGTTGAAGTATTATTCAATAAATATATTTATAAAGGATTTTTGAATTGTTGTTTTTTTAGAACATTTAAAAAAAATCTCACGTACCCCTTGGCATACCTTCAAGTACCCCCAGGAGGATGCATACCCCCATTTGAGAACCACTGATCTACACCAGCGGTTCGCAACCTTTTTTCAGTGATGTACCCCCTGTGAACATTTATTTTAATTCAAGTACCCCCTAATCAGAGCAAAGCATTTTTGGTTGGAAAAAAAGAGACAAAGAAGTAAAAAACAGCACTTTGTCATTAGTTTCTGATTTATTAAATTGTGTAACAGTGCAAAATATTTGCTCATTTGTAGTGGTCTTTCTTGAACTAAAATAACTAAAAACTTGTTGAAAAATAAACAAGTGATTCAATTATAAATAAAGATTTCTACACATAGAAGTAATCATCAACTTAAAGTGCCCTCTTTGGGGATTGTAATAGAGATCCATCTGGATTCATGAACTTAATTCTAAACATTTCTTCACAAAAAAATTAATCTTTAACATCAATATTTATGGAACATGTCCACAAAAAAATCTAGCTCTCAACACTGAATATTGCTTTGTTGCATTTCTTTTCACAGTTTATGAACTTACATTCATATTTTGTTGAAGTATTATTCAATAAATATATTTATAAAGGATTTTTGAATTGTTGTTTTTTTAGAACATTTTAAAAAATTCTCACGTACCCCTTGGCATACCTTCAAGTACCCCCAGGAGGATGCATACCCCCATTTGAGAACCACTGATCTACACCAGTGGTTGGCAACCTTTTTTCAATGATGTACCCCCTGTGAACATTTTTTTTTATTCAAGTACCCCCTAATCAGAGCAAAGCATTTTTGTTTGGAAAAAAAGAGATAAAGAAGTAAAAAAGAGCACGTTGTCATTAGTTTCTGATTTATTAAATTGTGTAACAGTGCAAAATACTTGCTCATTTGTAGTGGTCTTTCTTGAACTAAAATAACTAAAAACTTGTTGAAAAATAAATAAGTGATTCAATTATAAATAAAGATTTCTACACATAGAAGTAATCATCAACTTAAAGTGCCCTCTTTGGGGATTGTAATAGAGATCCATCTGGATTCATGAATTTAATTCTAAACATTTCTTCACAAAAAAATACATCTTTAACATCAATATTTATGGAACATGTCCACAAAAAGATCTAGCTGTCAACACTAAATATTGCTTTGTTGCATTTCTTTTCACAGTTTATGAACTTAAATTCATATTTTGTTGAAGTATTATTCAATAAATATATTTATAAAGGATTTTTGAATTGTTGTTTTTTGAGAACATTTTTTAAAAATCTCACGTACCCCTTGCATACCTTCAAGTACCCCCAGGGGTACGCATACCCCCATTTGAGAACCACTCATCTACACAATAGAGGTGTTCAACTTTTTGTTTTGATTCCCTCTGTATCCTATCACTTTCAGTAAAACATGTACAGCTACTCTGAAATCCCCCCTTTCATGAGACTCCAAAAGTTTTTTTTAAGCATCACATACTTGAGGCCGTGCTAAATGCTCCAGATGCGAGGAAGTTGGTGACGAGCCAGCTCGGAACTTGACACTTCCTGACGTCAACTGAATGGTGTCTGGCAGCTGTAACACACCTCCGGTCACATGGCGTTAACACTTGGTAAGGACCCGGCTATACAAATATGTTCCGAATCCTTCTCAAAACTGTAAAAAAAAAAAAAAAAAAAAAAGTGATTAAATGGGTTTGGATCACCTTGTTTGGATTTACATGTACAATTTAGACTGACATATGATGAGTTCTTCTGAAGAAATGGACCAAATTGTGCATACCTTCTTGCTATTTTTTTTATATGTGACAACCTGGTAAATGTTTGTTAATCACATGGTATTACATTTACACAGGGAGCAGCGTCAGTGAGTAAGAGTCAGCCTTACTCTCATCTGAAATGCTTTCAAATGTATAATTCCATTCAGAGGTTTTCTACACACCTTTTTACTCTTTGTAAAAGAGGGCGGTAAAGTGGCCGTGCCAGCAACTTAAAGGGTTGGAGGTTCGATCCCCGCTTTCGTCATCTTAGTCACTGCCGTTGTGTCCTTGGGCAAGACACTTTACCCACCTGCACCCAGTGCCACCCACACTGGTTTAAATGTAACTTGGGTTTCACCGTGTAAAGCGCTTTGAGTCACTAGAGAAAAAGTGCTATATAAATACAATTCAATTCACTAAACTGAATCCACAGTATAACTCAGAGCTTTTTTGGGGAAAAAAAAATCCAAAATAAAAACACATTTTGCACCCAACTATTGTTTTATTATAATTCCATCCTGGGGATAACAAAAGGGTCCTTCTATTGATGGCAACATTACCGGTTAATTCACAGTTCTGGACCGCATTTTTCGGACTACAGGGCGCACTGCCGGTGAATGGTCTCTATTTTATCTTTTTGTTTCATATATAAACGCACCGGATTATAGGCGGATTAAAGGAGTTACCGTATTTCCTTGAATTGCCGGAGGGAGGAGCTCAACGTAAATTCGCTGCTCCTCCACATCGAGAGGAGCCAGATGAGGTGGTTCGGGCATCTGGTCAGGATGCCACCCGAACGCCTCCCTAGGGAGGTGTTTAGGGCACGTCCAGCTGGTAGGAGGCCACGGGGAAGACCCAGGACACGTTGGGAAGACTATGTCTCCCGGCTGGCCTGGGAACGCCTCGGGATCCCCCGGGAAGAGCTAGACGAAGTGGCTGGAGAGAGGGAAGTCTGGGCTTCCCTGCTTAGGCTGCTGCCCCCGCGACCCGACCTCGGATAAGCGGAAGATGATGGATGGATGCCGGAGGGCATATAATATGCGCCTGCCTTGAATTACTGCCGGGTCAAACTCGTCTCGCAAAATAATTAGCGCATGCTTAGTATTACCGCCTGGTCAAACTCGTGACGTCACGAGTGACACTTTCCCTGTCATCATTTTCAAAACGGAGGAGGCTGATTTAAATGCCGGTAATTTAAAATCGCATAAAGGGGAGAAGATTAAGAGCTATTCAGTCGGATTTAAGGTCCAAGCTTACACCACACTCAAATTTTTACTGCATGCCTTTGGTAAGTGCCGGAGTGAGAAGAGGTTTTAAAATGATTAGCGCATGCTTACTTTTACCGCATGCCTTTGGTAAGCGCAGGAGTGAGAAAAGGTTTTAAATTCATTAGCGCCCCGGCGGTAATTCAAGGAAATACAGTATATTATTTTTATTTTGTTCTAAATTGAAAACACTTCCTTGTGGTCTACATAACATGTAATAGTGGTTCTTTGGTCAAAAAGTTGCATAGATTATTGTCATAATGGGGGGGGGGGGCAAATTGCTGCGGGGTCGTTCTCCCAGGAAAGCCGACGGACTACTTGGGTCATGGCGTGCGGGTATAAACATGATTTAATGTTTAACTCAGAAAAGGTGAAAACAAAAAGGCACACAAGGCGAAAGCACAACTTGAAGAAGGAAACAAAACTAACACTAAGACTAAACTTTGGACATGAAACCAAAAACACTTACTGTGGCTTGACAATAGCGGCATGGACTTTGGCATGAAAAACAAGCATGGCCAGAGCATGAAAAGAACACGATGACGCCAGAAGGACTGACTGGAAATGACAAGCTTGAATACTGATGTGGTGATTGAAAACAGGTGCGTGCGTTGTGATGACAGGTGAACTGATTGGTAGTCATGGTGACAAAACAGGGAGTGAAAAAAAACAGGAACTTAAAGAGTCTAAAGGTCAACAGAACATAGCCAAAAAAGACATGACAATTATGATTCCAGATGCGTCGTTTTGTGGCCGGTTTTATTTACGTGGCTCACCTTCGGCAGCGTCTCCACCCCGTCATCTTCGTTGTAGCGGTGTAGCGTGCAAGGACGGGAGTGGAAGAAGAGTCAAAAGATGGAGCTAACTGTTTTGATGACATTCAGGCTTTACTTTAATCGATAACGGAGCAGCATCTCCTCATCCAGAAACAACAACACTGGAAACAACCCCGCCAAAAACTTTCTGATAACTAAAGTTCTTGCGTGAATAATATAAACTCACTACACCGGTATGTTTTAGCGCTTTCATGGCGTGTTTACTGACAGATATAAGTAAGAACTTTACACTACTTTATATCAGCCTGCTGACGTCACCCACAGATAGATGAAATTTACAGATTACGTAGTATTTTTTAATGCATCTTCATCCCGAATAATGTTAATTACACACAGAATTTGAAAAATAGAACAAAATACCCTGCGCAAAAAAATAATCTGTACATTACATGTGGTACCCATTATGCCACTTTTTGCAGCGGTTCCTCCTTGGAGATGACACACCTATGGCGTGCGTAATGGAGTTTTTTCGGCACTAGTAGTTACGTTATTGAGCCTAAATGTGTTTGTGTCATTAACAAAGTGCTTCATGTTCGCAGCAGGGGGCGCAAGCTCCTTTCAGGACGTACGAGCGCTCAAAAAACCGACAAAAAGCAGTTATTTTTATTTTGTGTCCTCTTCTACTGATGTTTTATTGCTGGAATTCTACTTTGAGTTGAGTTGGATTGTGTTTGAGAAAATGCTGAAAGAACAAGAGAGATACATTTATTTAATTTACAAGGGTGGGACAGCAGCGTGGCACGGTTGGTAGAGCAGCTGTGTCAGCAACTTGAGGGTTCCAGGTTCAATAACCACTTCCCCTGTTTGGGTAATGTCTGTTTTAAAATAAACATGGACCGAAGTGACAAAAAAATGCAATCCGATAATCAAAATAATAATTTTAGATATCTTTATCCACACTGTCTATGCAGGGAAATGGTTCAGATTTATTTATAGGACCAACACATACATAAAGAGACATTTCTAGTGAAACCCGGTCACCTGGAAGCTTTGGGTCCTTTCAGGGAGAATTTTAAGGTCAACTCTCCTGTCCAAAGGCAAAACCCAGTAACTCAATTTTGGTCAAAACTGAGCTGACAATAATTTTGGAGTTCCTAGGGGATATGCTTTACATTAGTTTATTGTAATTTGTTCCGTAAGTAAGCTGTTGCGCGCATGGCAGGACCTAGCAACTACCACATAACCGCGTAGATACAACACAAAAACATAGTATCTCAAGGGATCAATCGGAGCTTCTTTGTCAGTCGCCTTATTGTCTTTAATGAGACATTTGCACGAATGGGGGCCGACGGTCAACCTGATTATGTGATATTATGGCTTGAGGGGATATTTGGAAGATTGGCCCAGGACGTTGCAAGCACCTTCATTAAATGTATTGTTCTTGATTCTTCCCCTTGCATACTCTTTTGGGCAGATAACTGTGGAGGCCAAAATAAAAACTGGACGCTGTACACGGCTCTTGCCCAATGTGCAAACGCAGAATGGGGCCCACCCGAGATTGTGATAAAATATCTGGAGAAAGGGCACACGTTCATGAGAGCAGATTCAACCCATGGCTCAATCGGCAAGAAAATGAAAGCTCGGGAAAACATCTATACGTTTGATGACTTTGTAGATCTTTGTAACACAGCATCAAGGTAGATTGGTTTTCCTTTGTTTTCGCAAAGTCAGCCTTTGGACGGGAGAACTTCCGACTTGAAATTCCTGTTTTCATTTCCTAATTGGTGGGTTTGTCGCTATCAAGTCTAGATTTTGGCCTGCAATGAGATGAAGGTCTGAGTATATATGAATAAATACAGTGGATATTCATGTACAGACTTGTAAAATTGGCAATTAGTTACAATTCAATGCAATTTCACCGTAGGGTTTCAGTTAAGACCATTATTATTGTGGCACATTTTCTGTAAGAATTATGTATTTTCCACCTATTTCTCCTTGCGTATAGTATGTCTGGGCAACCACTTATTTCTGGAAAGTTTTGTCAATCATCTGTGCCCCCAAAATGTGTTTAAAGGGGCCCTACTTATCCTGCTCATTTTAGGGGCTTTTAAAATGACATTGGATACCAGTGGGGCACCAGAGTCAGTTTATTTGAAGAAAGTCCTCCATACATGAGAGTGTGAATAGTTGTCCTATATGTGCCCTGTGATTGACTGGTGACCAGCCAATCCCTCAAAATCATAATAGCAGCATTGTATTTACTCAAAATGAAATCCACAAAAGATTAAAAATATATTTAGGTCACATTTTATTAAAAAAAAACACTGTGAAATTAAGTGCATTGTTTGTAGCTGATGTGAATCTATTTAAAGCATGAGAATGTTTGAAGGCGCTCCAATAGTGAAAGTAAGGTCAGCAAAATATTTTTGCTATGTTCTTTCTCTTTGCAGCCGCCTGCCAGCGATCCAATGTGTTTATTTGGAGTGATCTCAGTGCACACAGTCTTGAGGTCCTGCAAGGCACTTCAAAATGCTCAACACATCTGGTGGACTCCTATTGATAGGCAACGCCCCATAAAATAGGACTATCATTGAGAAACAAAACAAAACAATATTTTTGGAATTCTTTGTTTTCATGAACGATTTGGGCTCTATTGAATATGCATGTCCAAGAACCATAGCAAATAAGACTGACCCCGTTCGGAGTGGTTATGCAATCGCAATTTGCTTCTTCCTGTGATAAGTGCTGAACACTGTGTCTCCTGGCTGCAGAAAAGAAGAACTCAATGTGAAATCGAAACAAGGGAAGAAAAAAAAAAAAAAAAGAAACTCCCAGTGGCATAGATTAGATAAGCAATCAACACTTCCTTTTTTTTTTTAATCTTCTTTATAGAACTCAAAACATGTTTTCTTCTCTTTTTATTTAATGGAAGTTTTAGACACTGCGCCCATGTTTGAGTCAGAGAAAAAAAAAGTCGCCATCAGACATGCAAGACAGAGAAAATAGCGCAATGTTGGTGATCGGAGCAGATCTGGCGAGTGATCTATTTCACCATGGCAACGGCATACATAAGCCACTCACAAAACAGACACACTGTTTACCTGTCTGTCTTTTATTACCAATGTTTTTCATTCTTATTTTATTGTTTGACACAATGTGTCATCACAAAATGTAAAGTTTGCAAAGACAAACCAGCAACCCATAAACATGACCAATCCTTTTTCTCTGCACCAAGGTTATTTTCTTGTTTTGTAAATACAATTTTGGCAATCAGCAAACTATTTGTGTACAGTAGAATGTGTAACGGACATGATCCCTTTTTTTTTTTCTAAAAGTCCTCTTTTTCTGCACATACACGACAACAGAGTGCAGGAAATGACGCATGTTTGAACCAAGCCTCCATGGGGCCATAAGCAAGATTAAATGTTGGGTCCCTCTATTTCTGCCAATAATATTGATTGTTGATCATTCACACAACTACTATAAACTCATTGCGGCTCTGGCAGTGTTGTTTACATTATCCTATTGTCAACCTGGCATGTCTTTACAAATGACATGTCATTTATAAAGATATGGGGGTGGCCCCGTTAAGAACATAAATAATACCAATGAATGAAAGAATGATGTCCAGAGTGCCACATATGGTTTTTTAATCTTAAAATGTAGAAAAGAGTGGCCTGGGGTTGAACAGTCTAAGTGACAAAGCTTTGTATTTACAGTAAAAGTTTGAGTTTATTTGGAACATGCAAGCGTACAACATGATAAATCACAATTTCCAGTTTCTCTTTTCAACATGTTCGAAAAGGAGTAGGAAGACGCAGAGCTTATTAAATCCTACCCCTTTTCTTTTACATAACAGTTGCTAAAACTTTTGTTCACTTCCTGTTCTCAATGTATTCACAATATACTCCATAAGTATCACAATAAAAATAAATAAATCAATAACTGGTGAAGTGCCATCTCCGGGTTGGGGAGGAGACCCTGCCCCAAGTGGAGGAGTTCAAGTACCTAGGAGTCTTGTTCACGAGTGAGGGAAGAGTGGATCGTGAGATCGACAGGAGGATCGGTGCGGCGTCTTCAGTAATGCGGATGTTGTACCGATCCGTTGTGGTGAAGAAGGAGCTGAGCCGGAAGGCAAAGCTCTCAATTTACCGGTCGATCTACGTTCCCATCCTCACCTATGGTCATGAGCTTTGGGTCATGACCAAAAGGATAAGATCATGGGTACAAGCGGCCGAAATGAGTTTCCTCCGCCGGGTGGCGGGGCTCTCCCTTAGAGATAGGGTGAGAAGCTCTGTCATCCGGGAGGAACTCAAAGTAAAGCCGCTGCTCCTCCACATCGAGAGGAGCCAGATGAGGTGGTCCGGGCATCTGGTCAGGATGCCACCCGAACGCCTCCCTAGGGAGGTGTTTAGGGCACGTCCAACCGGTAGGAGGCCACGGGGAAGACCCAGGACACGTTGGGAAGACTATGTCTCCTGGCTGGCCTGGGAACGCCTCGGGAGAGATAGACGAAGTGGCTGGGGAGAGGGAAGTCTGGGCTTCCCTGCTTAGGCTGCTGCCCCCGCGACCCGACCTCGGATAAGCGGAAGAAGATGGATGGATGGATGGATGGAACTGGTGAAGTAAATTATATTCCATACGATGAGACAAGTAAGATTATTTTGAGAATGAAATAATAAGATGGATGAATAAATTCAGAATGTTTATCATGATTCTTCTTTTTTGTACTTTGTAAACACTTTAAGTTTGAAGAGTTTCTTGAAGTGGATCATATTAGTAAATTTTTTTGATTTCTATGCTTAATCCATTCCATAATTTAATTCCACATACTGATATACTGAAGGTCTTAAGTGTTGTACGCGCGTACAAATGTTTTAAATTATATTTTTATCTAAGATTATATTTCTCCTCTTTTGTTGAGAAGAATTGTTGTATATTCTTGGGTAGCACCTGCTCTAATCTAGAGACCATGTTTAAGCCTGTCATTGCCAGTCAGTCGTCCTGGCGTCATTGCTTGTTTCATGCGATACCATAGTTCATGTTGCCCGTTTTCATGACCGATTCCATAGTTAAATGGGTTGTACTTGTATAGCGCTTTTCTACCTTCAAGGTACTCAAAGCGCTTTGACACTACTTCCACATTTACCCATTCACACACACATTCACACACTGATGGAGGGAGCTGCCATGCAAGGCGCCAACCAGCACCCATCAGGAGCAAGGGTGAAGTGTCTTGCTCAGGACACAACGGACGTGACGAGGTTGGTTCTAGGTGGGATTTGAACCAGTGACCCTCGGGTTGAGCACGGCGACTCTCCCACTGCGCCACGCCGTTAATGCTATTTGTTTCATGCCACAGTTTAGTGAGGTTTTCATGTCCATAGTTTCATGTTTTATGTCACAAGTTTGCTCTAGCCTTTAAATAGACTCCCTTTTTAGACCAGTTGATCTGCTGTTTCTTTTCTTTTTCTCCTATGTCCCACTCTCCCTTGTGGAGGGGGTCCGGTCAGATCCGGTGGCCATGGATGACGTACTGGCTGTCCAGAGTCGGGACCCAGGATGGACCGCTCGTCCAGAGTCGGGACCCAGGATGGACCGCTTGCCTGTGTATCGGCTTGGGACATCCCTGCGCTGCTGATCCGCCTCCGCTTGGGAGGGTTTCCTGCTGGCTCCGCTGTGAACGGGACTCTCGCTGCTGTGTTGGATACGCTTTAGACTGGACTCTCGCGGCTGTGTTGGATCCACTATGGATTGAACTTTCACAGTATCATGTTAGACCCGGTAGACATCCATTGCTTTCGTCCTCTCCAAGGTTCTCATAGTCATCATTGTCACCGACGTCCCACTGGGTGTGAGTTTTCCTTGCCCTTATGTGGGCCTACCGAGGATGTCGTAGTGGTTTGTGTTGTGGTTTGTGTAACCCTTTGAGACACTAGTGATTTAGGGCTATATAGGTAAACATTGATCGATTGATTGAAGTTTTTTGCCTCAGCTTCCGCATGCTAAAGGCACACTTGCCTTCGGGTTGTTTTCTGCTTTGTACTTCTTTGAGTGTTAGTTGAATAATGAAATATGTCCCTACCTGCAAGCCTTGTCCAGAATAGTCCCGGTAGAACAAACCTCGCAGTAAGCTGCAAAAACCCCGTTATGACAGACACAATCCAAAAGAAAGTTACGCAAAGTAATTAAGTGTACTCACATTCAAAACTGTCCCCAAAAAAAGTATTTTACTGCTGTTACATTTGTAAATGATAACAAGTTGAGCCAGGAGTTGACAGAGTGAAGTGAAGGTGACAACTTATTTTAGCTGACAGCTGCAGCAGCTACAGGAGCTATCCCATGTCACTTGTTATCCAATGTAAAGTGTGTGTGAGATCTTCTTTGTGAAAATAAGGGACACGGACATCTCCATTGGTAATTTGTCATCTTTATCTGGAGACTTTGTGAGGATGCTATACATAGCAGACTTGATAACAGTGCCTGCAATGTTAGGCCAGTGCTAACACTATGCTTGTAAACTTTTTTAGTGTATTCGGGCACACATAACACAGCTCATACTCTGGAACTCTGAACTGGACCATTTACATTAACGCTGCTGTAACTTACCAAAACAAAATTACCAAAACATTTTTTTTAAATTGTGTATGTATTTAAGTCCATGGAACACTTCTATGTCAGAGTTCCATAATGCTTATCCACATGACACTTTACATTTTGTGTAAGATTTGGGGTCCAGCTTGGACTGGTCACCAGTCAATCACAGTGTATATAACGAGAAACAACCATTCTCATTTACTTTGGCAATTTAGAGTTTCCAATTAAGCTGAACTGCTTGTTTTATTTTACCCGGAGAAATCCCACACAATTCCCACCTGTCAACCCTCCCATTATCAATGAAACCTTTTTTTCCTGGCACTTTTACATTCCCGTATTTTTCCTCATAGGCTCATTTTCAAACCACTTTCAATTTTTTTTGTTCACATGTGACATATATCAAATTTTCAGCGTGAACAGTACAATGCATTTTGTTTTTCGAATCCCACCAAGGCATTTTTTGTTTATGTGAATGTACTTTTGAATTGAAATATTTTATTTCAAACCTGCAAAGTACAACTAAACACAGTTTTTTTTTTTTTTTACATGTTGGCACAGATATTTATGCAAGGCTTGAAAAGGGGTTGGATGAAGCAGCTGCTTATAATAGCACAACCCCTCTCACTCATTCCACATTTAACATAAACAATATAATACAAGAACAATACTCTAAAAAAAAAAACAAGAAAAACTCCTGTACATCAGGAGAATTATAATGTAAATCCGATAAGCATTCGATGCCTTCGGGGCCCTTTCATCTGACCTAATACGTGATCAAACAGTGATAATTGTCCTAATTCACTGTCAAAACAGTCAGTTGCAAAAGTAAATGCTGGACAGAGGAGCAGAAAATAGTTATTAGCGAAAAGACAATGTTTTAGAAGTGAAAAAAACTTAGGGGTCGTAACAAAAAACTGCTCTACCATCTCCATTGGTAATTTGTCATCTTTATCTGGAGACTTTGTGAGGATGCTATACATACCAGACTTGATAACAGTGCCTGCAATGTTAGGCCAGTGCTAACACTATGCTTGTAAACTTTTTTAGTGTATTCGGGCACACATAACACAGCTCATACTCTGGAACTCTGAACTGGACCATTTACATTAACGCTGCTGTAACTTACCAAAACAAAATTACCAAAACATTTTTTTTAAATTGTGTATGTATGCGTTACTAAAACGGCCTTCTTTCATCTCCGTAATATCGCTAAAATTCGCTCCATTCTGTCCACTAAAGACGCTGAGATCATTATCCATGCGTTTGTTACGTCTCGCCTCGACTACTGTAATGTATTATTTTCGGGTCTCCCCATGTCTAGCATTAAAAGATTACAGTTGGTACAAAATGCGGCTGCTAGACTTTTGACAAGAACAAGAAAGTTTGATCACATTACGCCTGTACTGGCTCACCTGCACTGGCTTCCTGTGCACTTAAGATGTGACTTTAAGGTTTTACTACTTACGTATAAAATACTACACGGTCTAGCTCCATCCTATCTTGCCGATTGTATTGTACCATATGTCCCGGCAAGAAATCTGCGTTCAAAGGACTCCGGCTTATTAGTGATTCCCAAAGCCCAAAAAAAGTCTGCGGGCTATAGAGCGTTTTCCGTTCGGGCTCCAGTACTCTGGAATGCCCTCCCGGTAACAGTTCGAGATGCCACCTCAGTAGAAGCATTTAAGTCTCACCTTAAAACTCATTTGTATACTGTAGCCTTTAAATAGACTCTCTTTTTAGACCAGTTGATCTGCTGTTTCTTTTCTTTTTCTTCTATGTCCCACTCTCCCCTGTGGAGGGGGTCTGGTCCGATCCGGTGGCCATGTACTGCTTGCCTGTGTATCGGCTGGGGACATCTCTGCGCTGCTGATCCGCCTCGACATCTCTGCGCTGCTGGTCCGCCTCCGCTTGGGATGGTTTCCTGCTGGCTCCGCTGTGAACGGGACTCTCGCTGCTGAGTTGGACCCGCTTTGGACTGGACTCTCGCGACTATGTTGGATCCATTTTGGATTGAACTTTCACAGTATCATGTTAGACCCGCTCGACATCCATTGCTTTCCTCCTCTCTAAGGTTCTCATAATCATTATTGTCACAGACGTCCCACTGGATCATTATTGTCACCGATGTCCCACTGGGTGTGAGTTTTCCTTGCCCTTATGTGGGCCTACCGAGGATGTCGTGGTGGTTTGTGCAGCCCTTTGAGACACTAGTGATTTAGGGCTATATAAGTAAACATTGATTGATTGATTGATTGATGTATTTAAGTCCATGGAACACTTCTATGTCAGAGTTCCATAATGCTTATCCTCATGACACTTTACATTTTGTGTAAGATTTGGGGTCCAGCTTGGACTGGTCACCAGTCAATCACAGTGTATATAACGAGAAACAACCATTCTCATTTACTTTGGCAATTTAGAGTTTCCAATTAAGCTGAACTGCTTGTTTTATTTTACCCGGAGAAATCCCACACAATTCCCACCTGTCAACCCTCCCATTATCAATGAAACCTTTTTTTTCCTGGCACTTTTACATTCCCGTATTTTACCTCATAGGCTCATTTTCAAACCACTTTCAATCTTTTTTGCTCACATGTGACATATATCAAATTTTCAGCGTGAACAGTACAATGCATTTGTTTTTCAAATCCCACCAAGGCATCTTTTTTTTCGTGAATGTACTTTTGAATTGAAATATTTTTTTTTTTTTACATGTTGGCAAATATATTTATGCAAGGCTTGAAAAGTGGTTGGATGAAGCAGCTGCTTATAATAGCCCAACCCCTCTCACTCATTCCACATTTAACACAAACAATATAATACAAGAACAATACTCTAAAAAAAAACAAGAAAAACTCCTGTACATCAGGAGATTTATAATGTAAATCCGATAAGCATTCGATGCATTCGGGGCCCTTTCATCTGACCTAATACGTGATCAAACAGTGATAATTGTCCCAATTCATTGTCAAAACAGTCAGTTGCAAAAGTAAATGCTGGACAGAGGAGCAGAAAATAGTTATTAGCGAAAAGACAATGTTTTAGAAGTGAAGTGAAGTGAAGTGAAGTGAATTATATTTATATAGCGCTTTTCTCTAGTGACTCAAAGCGCTTTACATAGTGAAACCCAATATCTAAGTTACATTTAAACCAGTGTGGGTGGCACCGGGAGCAGGTGGGTAAATTGTCTTTCCCAAGGACACAACGGCAGTGACTAGGGTGGCGGAAGCGGGAATTGAACCTGCAACCCTCAAGTTGCTGGCACGGCCACTCTACCAACCGAGCTATACCGCCCGAAGTGAAAAAAACTTAGGGGTCGTAACAAAAAACTGCTCTACCTTCTCACCCACATGCTGCTTGTTATAGTTGTGGCAACAGGTGCCCCACAAAATACCATAAATAACATTTTTACCCTCTTCCTTGATCTCCTTACGTATAATACACTAAAAATGTTGACTTTGGTTGTAGAAAATGTGCCATATTTTTCAAGGACTGACACAAATTAGGGTGATGTTGACTTCCATAAAGTTAAAATTAAAGTTAAAGTACCAATGATTGTCACACACACACTACATGTGGCGAAATTAATCTCTGCATTTGACCCATCACCCTTGATCACCCCCTGGGAGGTGAGGGAAGTAGTGGGCAGCAGCGGTGCCACGCTCGGGATTAATTTTGGGTGATTTAACCCCAAATTCCAACCCTTAATGCTGAGTGCTAAGCAGGGAAGTAATGGGTCCCATTTTTATAGTCTTTGGTATGACTCGGCCGGGGTTTGAACTTATGACCTACTGATCTCAGGGTGGACACTCTAACCCAGGGGTGCCCACACTTTTTCTGCAGGCGAGCTACTTTTCAATTGACCAACTCGAGGGGATCTACCTCATTTATATATATCATTTATATTTATTTATTTATGAAAGAGACATTTTTGTAAACAAGTTAAATGTGTTTAATGATAATACAAGCATGTGTAACACATATAGATGTCTTCCTTTCACGAAGACAAGAATATAAGTTGGTGTATTACCTGATTCTGATGACTTGCATTGATTGGAATCAGACAGTAATGATGATAACGCCCACATTTTCAAATGGAGGAGAAAAAAAGTTGTCCTTTCTGTACAATACCACATGAAAGTGGTTGGTTTTTGGCATCTAATTCATCCAGCTTCCATACACTTTACAAGAAAAACATTGGCGGCAAATTCCGTAGCTTGCTTGATTGACATTCACGGCACCCGAGGGTCTTGTGAGATGACGCTGGCTGCTGCCAGTTCATTATTATGAAAAAATGACAGAGAGGAAGGCGAGAAACACTTTTTATTTCAACAGACTTTCGCGCCGTACCTTCCGTCAAAACTCTAAAGGCCGACTGCACATTTCCTATCTTCACAATAAAAGCCCTGCTTCATGCTGCCTGCGCTAACAAAATAAGAGTCTCGGAAAGCTGGCGTGCACAAGTGATGTGCACGCCAGCTTTCTGAGGGATCGCTTGTGCACGCCAGTTTTCCGAGACTCTGTATTTAGTTAGCGCAGGCAGCATGAAGCAGGGCTTTTATTGTGAAGATAGGAAATGTGCAGTCAGCCTTTAGAGTTTTGACGGAAGGTACGGCGCGAGAGTCTGTTGAAATAAAAAGTGTTTCTCGCCTTCCTCTCGGTCATTTTTAATAATAATGATCTTGCAGCAGCCAGCGTCATCTCACAAGACACTCCGGTACCGTGAATGTCATTTAAGTGACGTCTTGGTGAAGATTGATGATCACTAATTGTTAGGTCTATTTTTTTTAAAAGCCGGGCTGGAGATCGACTGACACACCCCCCGCGGTCGACTGGTAGCTCGCGATCGACGTAATGGGAACCCCTGCTCTAACCACTAGGCCATATTTTCTGCATATGCATGAGTGTCATTTTACCGACTCATTCCATTCACATTAGATATTAGAAGTCGCATCAATTTTGGTATTGTGATCGATTACAAAAAGATTTAATTTAACCAAACAAATCTGAATAGAGCATCATAACTTGCAATGTGAACCAAGTCTAAATAAGTGCTGTCCAAACTGGCGGGTTTTCCTGAGTGTCCCTCATTTTCCTGAAAATGTCTCTTGTTTTGAAATGCAAATGTTGACAAGTATGTGCTATGTTTACATGCTGACTACAATCTTTCCACCTTGACGGAGGTCTGCACCATCCTGAGTGATTTTCTTTTCTTTTTAATTATGAGTGAATTTGTTGCCAACAAGCCTCTTGAGAGGGATTGAGTATGACTTTTTGCAGTGCCCTTTGTTCCTGTTAAACCGTTTTTATTTCTTGGAAAGCTGTTATCTTGCTGGACTCGTTCCACTGACATAATAACTCTGTAAATTGTCTCCTCCCCCTGCAAGTAGTCGTTAAAATACAGTACTTAAAAACTACGTTTTGCAACATGTTTCTATGATCATTATATCCCTGCGCTGCACTTTCATGTCAATGTATCTTTTTTCGGACTGATTTATAAACAAAGGCATAAGGCAATATAAATCTGCGGAATGGGTAAAAGCTCTTCACAATTGCAAGGAAATCCTGTGCTGCTGAATTTGTTGTTTTATGAACAATAACAAGACTCCCTTGGTGTGCTATTAGTCTGATAATCACAACTAATTTGCAACCTCCTGCTGGTTTGTTCTGTTTTTCTCTTTAAAGAACACAGTAGCCCCTTAACCAGAGCAACAAATAATACAGTGAAACATTTGTTTTATTCAGGTAGAGGAAGGAATCATGACTTTAAAGCTGTGATGAGGTTGTAGACCTGCAAAGTAAGGGTCAAAAAGTGCACTCTCATGGCTTGTTTGCCCATTAACGTACATGCTCCTTGATGATTTGCTCGGAATTAATTTCTGATGGGAAGACACTAGCCTAGACAAGCAGGGGTTTCAATGAATTCCCGGTCACACCTGTGGGGAGAAGAGGAATAATACAGGGATAATTGTTTTTGGACATTGGTACTTGTATAGTCCATATATGTTTTTGCAATGATGTTGATAATGTTAGTGTCATCAGTAGAAACGCAGTGGCCAACATGCATCGCCGATTTCACTTCACTAATCACTTTGATTTAGATACAGAGGAACAAGTAGGATTGAGCACAATTCATCACCGGACTTTGGCAATCAGATTTGGAAATGTTCCCATAAAAATGCAATTAGATAGATGTATTCAGTTCCAGAGAACAAACTTTTAGCCAACCTTGGATCAGCCGTGGGTGATTTAGCACAAATAGTTAAAATTTGTGTTGTTAAGCAATCTTTTTTTAAGAAAAATAATTGTCTTTTGCACCCGGATTTTCACACACAGGATCCTGAGGTTTTTAAATAAATAAATAAATGGGTTGTACTTGTATAGCGCTTTTCTACCTTCAAGGTACTCAAAGCGCTTTGACACTACTTCCAGATTTACCCATTCACACACACATTCACACACTGATGGAGGGAGCTGCCATGCAAGGCGCCAACCAGCACCCATCAGGAGCAAGGGTGAAGTGTCTTGCTCAGGACACAACGGACGTGACGAGGTTGGTTCTAGGTGGGATTTGAACCAGTGACCCTCGGGTTGCGCACGGCCACTCTCCCACTGCGCCACACCGTCCCAGGTTCTCCTGACCTAAAACCAGCGGAGATAGAGCCTTTTCTATGGCAGGGCCTAGACCAGGGGTCTCCAAACCACGGCTCTGGAGATATAATATATATATATATATATATATATATATATATATATATATATATATATATATATATATATATATATATATACAAACCCCGTTTCCATATGAGTTGGGACATTGTGTTAGATGTAAAAATAAACGGAATACAATGATTTGCAAATCCTTTTCAACCCGTATTCAGTTGAATATGCTACAAAGACAACATATTTGATGTTCAAACTGATAAACATTTTTTTTTTTTTGCAAATAATCATTTACTTTAGAATTTGATGCCAGCAACACGTGACCAAGACGTTGGGAAAAGTAAAAAATAAATACTGATAAAGTTGAGGAATGCTCATCAAACACTTATATGGAACATCCCACAGGTGTGCAGGCTAATTGGGAACAGGTGGGTGCCATGATTGGGTACAAAAGCAGCTTCCATGAAATGCTAAGTAATTCACAAACAAGGATGGGGCGAAGGTCACCACTTTGTAAGCAAATTGTCAAACAGTTTTAGAACAACATTTCTCAACGCGCTATTGCAAGGAATTTAGGGATTTTACCATCTACGGTCTGTACAATCATCAAAAAGTTCAGATAATCTGGAGAAATAACTGCACGTAAGCAATGATATTACACACTTTTGATCCATCAGGCGATACGGCACCAAAAACGGACATCAGTGTGTAAAGGATATCACCACATGGGCTAAGGAACACTTCATAAAACCACTGTCAGTAACTACAATTGGTTGCTACATCTGTAAGTGCAAGTTAAAACTCTACTATGCAAGGCCAAACCCATTTATCAACAATCTCCTGAAACGCTGCCGGCTTGGCTGGGCCCGAGCTCACCTAAGATGGACTGATGCAAAGTGGAAAGGTGTTCTGTTTTCTGATGAGTCCACATTTCAAATTATATTTGGAAACAGAGGGCGTGGTGTCCTCCAGAACAAAGAGGAAAATAAAGTTCAAAAGCCAGCATGTGTGATGGTATGGGGGTGTATTAGTGCCCAAGGCATGGGTAACTTACACATCTGTGAAGGCACCATTAATGCTGAAAGGTCCATACAGGTTTTGGAGCAACATATGTTGTCATCCAAGCAACGTTATCCTGGAGGCCCCTGCTTATTTCAGCAAGACAAGTGTTACAACAGCGTGGCTTCGTAAAAAAAAAAGAGTGCGGGTACTTTCCTGGCCCGCCTGCAGTCCAGACCTGTCTCCCATTGAAAATGTGTGGCGCATTATGAAGCGTAAAATACGACAGCGGAGACCCCGGACTGTTGAACGACTGAAGCTCTACATAAAACAAGAATGGGAAAAAATTTAACTTTCAAAGCTTCAACAATTAGTTTTCCCAGTTCCCAAACATTTATTAAGTGTTGTTAATAGAAAAGGTGATGTAACACAGTGGTGGACATGCCCTTTCCGAACTACTTTGGCACGTGTTGCAGCCATGAGATTCTAAGTTAATTATTATTTGCAAAAAAAAAAAAGGAAGTTTATGAGTTTGAATATCAAATATCTTGTCTTTGTAGTGCATTCAATTGAATATGGGTTGAAAATGATTTGCAAATCATTGTTTTCTGTTTATATTTACATCTAACACAATTTCCCAACTCATATGGAAACAGGGTTAGGGTTAGGGTTTTATATATATATATATAATCAGTTCATGAATGAGTATATCCGTTCGGCCACCGTGTTCAATGGAGAAGTCTGATCTACAAAATTTGTATGCAGCATACCCCATCCCCTTCGAGCTGTCCTGGATGAACTGAAATTATTTTTTTTAATCATTTTGGAACTTGCAAGCATACTTTTTCTTCTTACTCGTCGTCACCATATCTCTTCTTCGTTTGTCTGCTTCGTCTCTGTTATGTTTTTGGACATTACTACTTGCATGATGGGAATCCGGATGTTGTGTGTCAGTGTATTAACGTGACGGCTGAGAAATAGCTGAGGAACAGCTCCATGCCTGCCTACTTTATGGGTTATAGATAAACCTGTGAATAACACAGACATATATAATAGTCTCCTTTTCAGGTGAGAGAGGACGTTAAAGGCAGTGCCTTTAAGGCACGCCCCTAATATTGTTGTTTGGTTGGAAATCTGGAGAAATTCGGGAGAATGGTTGCCCTGGGAGATTTTCGGGAGGGGCACTGAAATTCAGGAGTCTCCCGGGAAAATTGAGAGGGCTGGCAAGTATGCATTAAACTAAATCATAAGGGCTCTGATGCAGTCGAGCATTATGCCTTGCAACACCCACGGAAAGTAAGCTATTGTTGAATATGCAGCGTTTTATGGTTAAAATCAACTGGATTTATTTCGTTTATGTGTTGTACTTCCTATCTCGCTCCACCCCATCTGTGCAAATCCGGTAAAAAGAGAAACCTCGCCTATTTGCTACAGTGAGCTGCAGAGCGCCGGTGCTGGAACGCGGTAGACGTGCACAGCTGGAGTAAGTTGACACAAATGACTAGAGTGGAAACTTAAAGTATTGGCTTTGCAGCTGCAACGCAAACACAATTTGTGGAATTTAGGAGTCAGTTTGTCACATGCTTGCAAAGTTTCTGTTGACAGAAACAGTAAGCCGAAAATCGAAACACACACCAAGAAACATTAGTCAATAAACCGGTATCACGACACTGGCAGATAAACCTTGTTGATTAGTGATCAGAGACAGGTGAGTCCCTTGGTCACTATTTAGGAACAGGTGTGGAGAAGAGTGGACAGCTCAGACAAAATGGTATGGAAACATTGAAAATAAGCAATACCTTAGTCACTGCCAGGCACAAGCAAAAATAGAATTGGTACAAAAAAAGGAAGAAAAAAAAACTTGTTTGTGTCCGCCCTGAGATCGGTAGGCCGTGAGTTCAAAACTCGGCCGTGTCATACCAAAGACTTTAAAAAAAATGGGACCCATTACCTTCTTGCTTGGCACCCACTATCAAGGGTTGGAATTGGAGGTTAAATCACCAAAATGATTCCCGAGCGCAGCCACCATTGCTGCTCACTGCTCCCCTCACCTCCCAGGGGGTGGAACAAGGGGATGGGTCAAATGCAGAGAGTAATTTCACCACACCTAGTGTGTGTGGGACTATCAGTGGTAGTTTAAAGGCCTACTGAAATTATATTTTCTTATTTAAATGTGGATAGCACGTCCATTCTATGTGTCATACTTGATCATTTCGCGATATCGCCATATTTTTGCTGAAAGGATTTAGTAGAGAACATCAGCGATAAAGTTCGCAACTTTTGGTGCTGATAAAAAAGCCTTGCCTTTACCGGAAGTAGCAGACAATGACGTCACAAGGGTGAGGGCTCCTCCCATCCTCACATTGTTTATAATGGGAGCCTCGAGCAGCAAGAGTTATTTGGACTGAAAAAACGACAATTTCCCCATCCATTGGAGCGAGGGTAAAGATTCGTGGATGATGATATTGATAGCGTAGAACTAGAAAAAAAAAAAAAAAAAGGCGATTGCATTGGGACGGATTCAGATGTTTTTAGACACATTTACTAGGATAATTCTGGGAAATCCCTTATCCTTCTATTGTGTTGCTAGTGTTTTAGTGAGTTAAATAGTACCTGATAGTCGGAGGGGTGTGTCCACGGGTGTCTTGATGCCTGTCTCTGAGGGAAGTCGACT
The DNA here is from genome assembly GCF_033978795.1 of Nerophis ophidion. NCBI lineage: Eukaryota > Metazoa > Chordata > Actinopteri > Syngnathiformes > Syngnathidae > Nerophis > Nerophis ophidion. The sequence continues at coordinate 68,078,577 of NC_084615.1, read as the reverse complement.
GCAGATACAAGGATGGCGCAAACTCCACAGATCTCCGGTAAGAGGCGACTTTTTACCAGAATTTTCTCACTGAAACCTGCCAATTAACAAGTGATCGGGATCCATGTTCGCTTGACCGCTCTGATCCATAGTAAAGCTTCACCTCCGGGAATTTTAAACAAGGAATCACCGTGTGTTTGTGTGGCTAAAAGCTAAAGCTTCCCAACTCCATCTTTCTACTTTGACTTCTCCATTAGTAATTGAACAAATTGCAAAAGGTTCAGCAACACAGATGTCCAGAATACTGTGTAATTGCGCGATGAAAAGAGACAACTTTCAGCCGCAAATAGTGCTGCACTAATATTTCCTGACAGTCCGTGACGTCAAGCGCAGCGTCATCATTCCGTGACATTTTCAACAAGAAACTCTGCGGGAAATTTAAAATTGCAATTTAGTGAACTAAACCGGCCGTATTGGCATGTGTTGCAATGTTAATATTTCATCATTGATATATAAACTATCAGACTGCGTGGTTGGTAGTAGTGGGTTTCAATAGGCCCTTAACTTTAACATATTGTGACCCAATTGTTGTTATTCTTTAATTGTTTACTCTTTATAGCAGGGGTGGGCATTACGTCGATCGCGATCGACTGGTCGATCTCGGAGGGTGTGTCAGTCGATCTCAAGCCAGGCGTTAAAAAATAGACATAAAAATGAGCAATCATCAATCATACCAAGACTTCACTTTCGTCAGTTGTTTGACATTCTCGGCACCCGAGGATCTTGTGAGATGACGCTGGCTGCTGCGAGCTCATATTTAAGAAAAAAATCACTAACAGGGCGGACACCAAGAAACACATTTTATTTCTAGAGACTCCGTACCTACTGTCAAAACTCTAAAGACCGACAGCACAGTTCCTGTCTTCACCATAAAAGACCTGTTTCATCCTGCCTGTGCTAACAAAATAAGAGTCTCAGAAAGCTAGCGTGCACAGGCTAGCAAGCTACGGAGTTTGATGCCAATGTATTTCTCCCCCGCCCTCAGCGACCGCTTTCTCACTTGCTTGCCCACCCGCACTCTCACTGACGTCACTCACCTGCTGCCAGACATTAAAGGGCCACACACATATGCTACTCTCATAACAAAGTGTTTAAAAACGAGTATGCAAGTTGGACAAATGAGATGCCAAATCCAACCACTTTCATGTGGTTTTGGACAGAAAGGAGGACTTTTTTTTTCCTCCATTTGAAAATGTGGACGTTATCAGCACCACTGTCTAATTCCAATCAATGCAAGTCATCAGAATCAAATACACCAACTTATATTCTTGTCTTCATGAAAGAAAGGAATCTATGTGTGTTAAACATCCTTTTATTATCATTAAACACCATTAACTTGTTAACAAAAATGTCTCTTTCATAGATAAATAAATATAAATTATAAATAGGAATGAGGTAGATATCCTCGACTTGGTCAATTGAAAAGTAGCTCGCCTGCAGAAAAAGTGTGAGCGCCCCTGCTTTATAGTATAAACGTTCTACAATATGAATTGTTTTGCAATGTATTTTATAACGTTCATTCAACATGTGAGTTTGTCATGGCAACCGTAGTTTCCCTCGAGTGGTCGCCATTGACTGGTTTGACCATATTTGGAGTATATGTTCATTTTTAAAAGAAGAAAACAACAAAACACACGTTTGGAGTTACTTTTTCAGTGACCTAAAAAGTCTTGGAAGACGAGCCTTTTTTTGCATGATGGATGCAAGATGGGAGCTCTGGACTTGCGCTATTTTTTTTTCCAAAAAGAACCGACACTCAACCAGCCGAAACTCCAGCTCACCTGCAACCCCTGAATAAGATGAGCAGAGTTTTGAATATTAATGGTGCTTTTTGTTATTCATTAACACCATTATTGTGCAATGCAAGCACAAATGTTTACTGCCTATATAAACAAAGGCAACGATTGTGAAATGTTAGAACGCATTGCAGTGTTTTCTTTATCCTGACGTTCGAAAATGACAGGGTCTTGGTGCAATGAAAATAAAACATGCTCAGCCACAGACTCATTTTCATTCAGTTCAGTAGTGAAATTCCAAGCCACAGAAATCCGCTCTGTCCATCAGCACAACGTCCTGTCCGGACATTAACATTCTATACGAGGTCCTCAATCATCTCCATTAAAGTCTCTTCAAGGAAAATGGGAAATTGTTGCTTTGATTCTAATCGGCGCTGATGTGTTAAGCCCTCACATTTTTGAAGACCTCACAATTTAACAGAGCGTGTTGTTCAAGCTACATTTTCTATTCAGGGAGCTCCTCTTAATTTATTGTATCAGTGTGGCAGACAGGAGTGTGGATCACTGGCTGCAATATGACTCATTGGGAAGACAAATGACATGAGCAGACAACTTTAAGGGCCTGATCTACAGTGCCGAGATCCAAATATTAGGCGCTAAACGGCGTGTGCAAACTATGAAATTGTGTGTACCATATTTGGCTGTGTTGCGTGTGATCTACTAAGACTGTGTGTACAATTGATAACTAGTTCAGACCGCCTCATCTAAATGAGGTTTTTGCATGTATGGTGCAGTTTTCACCATGGACACACTAATTTACTGCACGTTCATAATATTATGCTCCTACCTGTAGTGTTTTATTGTGTTTTCAAACAAGGTGCCAATGCCGACATGGCACTGCCATATTTATTATTGAAGTCACAAAGTGCATTATTTTTTTTAACATGCCTCAAAACAGCAGCTTGGAATTTGGGACATCTCTCCCTGAGGTGGGCGGGGTTGGGGGCGGGTTAGGGGGTAGCGGGGGGGGGGGGGGGGGTATACTGTAGCGTCCCGGAAGATTTAGTGCTGCAAGGGGGTCTGGGTATTTGTTCTGTTGTGTGTATGTTGTGTTACGATGCAGATGTTCTCCCAAAAATGTGTTTGTCATTATTGTTTGGTGTGGGTTCACAGTGTGGCGTATATTTGTAACAGTGTTAAAGTTGTTCATACGGCCACCCTCTGTGTGACCTCTATGGCATTTGACCAAGTATGAGTTGCATTCACTTGTGTGTGTGAAAAGCCGTAGATATAATATAATAATAATAATGGATTAGATTTATATCACACTTTTCTATTGTTAGATACTCAAAGCGCTCACAGAGAAGTGGGAACCCATCATTCATTCACACCTGGTGGTGGTAAGCTAGATCTGTAGCCACAGCTGCCCTGGGGTAGACTGACGGAAGCTTGGCTGCCAGTTTGCGCCTACGGCCCCTCCGACCACCACCAATCATTCGTTCATTATTCATTCACCAGTGTGAGCGGCACCGGGGGCAAGGGTGAAGTGTCCTGCCCAAGGACACAACGGCAGCAATTTGGATGTTAATAGGTGGGAAGCAAACCTGCAACCCTCAGGTTTCTGGCTCGGCCGCTCTACCCACTACGCCATGCCGCCCCTATCACATATCATGTGATTGGGCTGGCACGCAACTGCAGTGCCTTTAAGGCACACCTCTAATATTGCTGTCTGGGTGGAAATCCGGAGAAATCCGTGAGAATGGTTGCACCGGGAGTGTCGGGAGGGGCACTGAAATTCGTGAGTCTCCCGGGAAAATGGTCGCGCATAAAGATAAAGTACAAACTTTGCACAGGACTCAAGAACATAGAAACAAGATATCAACCTACGTGACTGTTGCATCCAGCAAGCAATGAAGCCAGACTGAGCGTGGCAAGAAAGGTGAATAAATAGCTCTCTAATTAGTGGTCGACAGGTAAGTATGCCGACCACTAACCAGAGGCAGGTGAACCCAATTAATCCCCATAGAGACAAAAACAAACCCAGAGGTGCACAAAACAGGAACGAAGGGAGTCCAAAACCAACAGAACAAAACTAAACAAAACATGATCCGGCCACAACACGCTTAAAATAGGTTCTGTTGTTTAGATCGCGCTTCAATGTAGCCTAGAAAAGGTGGTACATAATATCTGTGTGCTGCATGTCAACAACATGACGGAAAGCCACAGGTTGGACTATGTGTCGAGGAATGAGTGTATCCATGGTGAAAGCCAGTACAGACACCAAGTCTTCATTTAAATAGGGCACTTGTTTATAGAGTGTACTCATTATTCAGCAAGTGTTACTTGGATCTCACTACATCAGGATTATTTCTGTTTATTCGGAAAGGTAAAATATTGGCTGTGACTTTGTGAGATACACTATATTGACAAAAGTATTTGGCCACCTGCCTTTACTCACTGACATGCACCTGGGGATAGGTTGATTGGCAACACTAAATTGGCCCTAGTGTGTGAATGTGAGTGTGAATGTTGTCTGTCTATCTGTGTTGGCCCTGCGATGAGGTGGCGACTTGTCCAGGGTGTACCCTGCCTTCCGCCCGATTGTAGCTGAGATAGGCGCCAGCGCCCCCCGCGACCCCGAAAGGGAATAAGCGGTAGGATATGGATGGATGGATGATCTTGAAGTGGCACCCCATGACATTGTCCAAAAGGTCTTGGTATCCTGGGGCATTCAAAGTTCCTTTCACTGGAACTAAGGGGCCAAGCCCAACTCCTGAAAAACAACCCCACACCATAATACCTCCTCCATCAAATTTCACACTCGGCACAATGCATTCCGAAATGTAGCGTTCTCCTGGCAACCGCCAAACCCAGACTCATCCATCAAATTGCCAGATAGTAAAGCGTGATTCATCACTCCAGAAAACGCGTCTCCACTGCTCTAGAGTCCAGTGGCGATGTGCTTTACACCAGTACATCCCACGCTTTGCATTGGACTTGGGGATGTATGGCTTGGATGCAGCTGCTCGGCCATGGAAACCCATTCCATGAAGATCTCTGCTTACTGTACGTGGGCTAATTGGAAGGTCACGTGAAGTTTGGAGCTCTGTAGCAACTGACTGTGCAGAAAGACTTTGCACTATGCGCTTCAGCTTCCGCTGACCCCTCTCTGTCAGTTTACGGGGCCTACCACTTGGTGGCTGACTTGCTGTTGTTCCCAAACTCTTCATTTGTATTATAATAAAGTTGACTTTGGACTATTTAGGAGTGATGAAATTTCACGACTGGATTTGTTGCACAGGTGGCATCCTATGACAGCTCCATGCTGGAAATCATTGAGATTTCACAAATTATTTCACTTTTTTTTTGTAGAAACAGTCTCCATGCCTAAGTGCTTGATTTTATACACCGAGCCAAGTGATCAGGGCACCTGATTCTCATCATTTGGATGGGTGGCCACATACTTTTGGCAATATAGTGAATGTTGCTCACACCACATTGCATTAATCATAACTATGTTGACATAACACAAAGGCAAGTGTCCAGACACAGCAGCTGAACAAAAAGCCTCAATACATGCAGTGCGGAGGAGCAGGTTGAAATCTGTCAGGACAATCACAGGAGCAGAAAAAACACAAGCGGAAGAGCTAAAATAAGCATAAACACAAGAGGAAAGAGAAGTGAAAGAGGAAATGATACAACACGCAACAGGTCTGCAAGCTTTTACAGTTTGGATGAAAACATTGTAGAAGGGGAACACTACTGATCAATGTTGTTTTAGGTTTAAATTGTAGAGTGTCTATCTATTGGCCACGGTTGCTGTTAAAGTCCTACTGAAATGAGATTTTCTTATTTAAACGGGGATAGCAGGTCCATTCTATCTGTCATACTTGATCATTTCGCGATATTGCCATATTTTTGCTGAAAGGATTCAGTAGAGGACATCGACAATAAAGTTCGCAACTTTGGGTCGCTAATAAAAACGCCTCGCCTGTACCGGAAGTCGCAGACGATGACGTCACCGGTGTGAGGGCTCCTCACGTCCTCACATTGTTTATAAAGGGAGTCTCCAACAAAAAGAGCTATTCGGACCGAGAAAACTACAATTTCCCCATTAATTTGAGCGAGGATGAAAGATTTGTGGATGATGACATTGATAGCGAAGAACTAGAAAAAAAAAAAGGCGATTGTATTGGGACAGATTTAGATGTTTTTAGACACATTTCCTAGGATAATTGTGGGAAATCCCTTATATTTCTATTGTTTTGCTAGTGTTTTAGTGAGATTAAATAGTACCTGATAGTCGGAGGGTTGTGTCCACGGGTGTGTTGATGCCAGTCTCTGAGGGAAGTCACGAACCTGGAGCAGGACAGAAGCTCCACTGATCTCCGGTAAGAGGCGACTTTTTACCACAATTTTCTCACCAAAACCTGCCGGTTGACAAGTGGTCGGGAACCACGTTCGCTTGACCGCTCTGATCCATAGTAAACCTTCACCTTCGGGAATTTCAAACAAGGAAACACCGTGTGTTTGTGTGGCTAAAGGCTAAAGCTTCCCAACTCCATCTTTCTACTTTGACTTCTCCATTATTAATTGAACAAATTGCAAAAGATTCAGCAACACAGATGTCCAGAATACTGTTTAATTGCGTGTTGAAAAGAGACGACTTTTAGCCGCAAATATGGCTGCGCTAATATGTCCCCTGCAACCCGGGACGTCGCGCGCACGTGTCATCATTCCGCGACGTTTTCAACAAGAAACTCCGCGGGAAATTTAAAATTGTAATTTAGTAAACTAAAAAGGCCGTATTGGCATGTGTTGCAATGTTAATATTTCATCATTGATATATAAACTATCAGACTGTGTGGTCGGTAGTAGTGGGTTTCCGTAAGCCTTTAATTATCCATCCATCCATTTTCTACCCCTGGTGCCGATCTCAGCTACAATCGGGCGGAAGGCTGCGTACACCCTGGACAAGTCGCCACCTCCTCGCAGGGCCAACACAGATAGACAGACAACATTCACACTCACATTCACACACTAGGGCCACTTTAGTGTTATAATAAATAAATAATAAATGGGTTGTACTTTTATAACGCTTTTCCAATCAACCTATCCCCAGGTGCATGTCTTTGGAGGTGGGAGGAAGCCGGAGTACCCGGAGGGAACCCAAGGACATGCAAACTCCACACAGAAAGATCCCGAGCCTGGGATTGAACCCAGGACTACTCAGGACATTCGTACTGTGAGGCAGACGCACTAACCCCTGTTCCACCGTGCTGTCGTACATAATTGTAGAATGTGTCACAAATAGATGTTGCAGCGATCTAGAAAATTGCAACATAAGGGGATTGATGCTGATCCACAAAAAAAGTGTCAGCAAGTGGAGGGCCGCCAAGACAGCCGCTGCAATTAGCAGGATCTTTTTCAAAGATGTTTGTATAGTCATTCATTTTCCTTTCACTCCACTGAGATTCTGAATATGTATTGAAATATGACAAAAGCAAAACACTCCGAAATTCTGAATATATTACAGAAATCACATAAAGAAATGACGGGTGGACACACATTCACTGCAAAGAAATACTGCAGTTTGTAGTACTTCTACTTGATTTTAATCATGCCTTTTCTATCTTTATCTGGACTCACAGAGCACATATCAGTTTTTTTTTTTGTTGTGATGTTGGGATCGCACCAGCTCATGCAGATTCAAACAGTCCCCGCAAAGTACAAACGTATGATCAGCCTGGCAACTTTGTCAAAGCCCTGCTATTTCCCCCAACATTTTGGTCAAACGTCAACATTTTCACGCAGTATCTCACAGAAGAGCCTTTTCAAGGGAGGATACTAGAAATGAAATTCCAATGTACGTTAGAGTAGTCAGTGCAAAGCTGGTATAAAATGTGTAATATCTGTAGTAGTCCTTTAAAATGATCTGTATTGTGTATTTGTCTTCAACACAAATTATTTAAAAAACATTTAATTATTATTTTTTTTTAATTTAGAAATGGTTGATTTATATTGGCTAGTAAGGTAAAGTTTTATACCTGAACAGTTTATCTATTCTTATCCTCAACAGGAAACCCCTCCCCCCTCCCAACTCCGCCCACCTCAACCTCCTCATGCTCTCTCAGGGAGAGCATGTCCCAAATTCCAAGCTGCTGTTTTGAGGCATGTTAAAAAAAATAATGCACTTTGTGACTTCAATAATAAATATGGCAGTGCCATGTTGGCATTTTTTTTTTCCATAACTTGAGTTGATTTATTTTGGAAAACCTTGTTACCTTGTTTAATGCATCCAGCGTGGCATCACAACAAAATTAGGCATAATAATGTGATAATTCCACGACTGTACATATATCGGTATATGTTGATATCGGAATCGGTGATTAAGAATTGGACAACATCGGAATATCGGATATCGGCAAAAAAACTATAATCGGACAACACTATTGTCAATGTTCAAAAAGGTTTTATTTAGGATGCTAATAAACCATACTTCAATAGATTAGCTGACACCTTTTTTGGTGTGAGGGTTACAAAAAAACACATGTTTCAAACATTAATTACAATTGCATGCAATCACAAGGGGATGTACAAATATTGGAAAAAAATAATCCCATAAACCCCCCAAAAAAATGGCATTTTAGGCTTCGATAATCACAAAAAAAGCCTGCAAAATGTTGAAGGGGCTGACATATTCACATCAACACTCACTCAGTGGGAAATGATACCATCCTGGCTGCTGCACAAACAGCCTTTTGAACCACTAGAGCAGGGGTCGGGAACCTTTTTGGCTTGGAGAGCCATTAAATCCAAATATCGTAAAATGTATTTCCGTAAGAGCCATATAATATTTGTTCTAACACTGAGTACAACGTGTGCATTTTTAAGTAAGACGAACATTTTCAGAGTACATTAAATCCATCCGTCCATCCATTTACTACCGCTTATTTCCTTTGGGGTTTGCGGGGGGCGCTGGTGCCTCTCTCAGCTACAATCGGGCGGGAGGCACAGTACACCCTGAACAAGTCGCCACCTCATCGCAGAGTATAATAAGTATCTTATTATTTTAAATAACATTGTTATTCTGAAGCTGACCAATTATATATAAAATACTTCTTTCCATTAATGTGACCCTCCTTTACCCCGAAGGACAGCTGGGGTTGGCTGAGCCACCCGCAACCTTGAACATGTGCGGTAGAAAACAGATGGATGGAATAAAATGCATGGGAGTGTTTTATTATTTGAACGTTATTTTTAAAACTGTTATTTCCAGCGGAATTATTCATTACTTATCGTGTTAAGCACGCAATGTCAGATACAGTCTGACACTGAGAGCCAGATACAGTCGTCAAAAGAGCCACATCTGGCTCGCGAGCCATAGGTTCCCGACCCCTGCACTAGAGCATTAAAAAATTCTCACCAAATCTCATTAAAATTCTGCAAAAATATGTAGGAGCGGTTTACTGTCCAAATGAACATATTCATGCGGTTTAAACCATCATCACCATTAATCTGATCACTTTTTTTTTGATAAACTGACTTGCTGAATGACTCCAAATCCCTGGCAATTCATTTTAGACAGGCTGCAGAAGCAAACAAGTCAACTTGGACAACATTAAAAAGCCTGTTGACTTTCTGCACGGCAAATTTGAGTACAAAAAATCATGAGGGTACAGTCGACCGGCTTTAAGTATTATGCACATTCTGAAGAAGGGAGTCTTTACCAAAGCACTTCCATCTTGGAAAAGCAAACTAATAGCAGAAAATGAGTTATAAATACGGATAAATGTTTGTTTAAAGAACAGTGTCTTAACATGAATGTGTTTAATAAACAGTCTCTTTGCTCATGCATGAATGAAACACTATAAATCTAGATTTTATCTAAACTAATCCACAGAAACCATGTGATTAATCTGTTCAAACATTGTATTCATTAGACAGCTCTGGAATAAATATATAAAGTGTGAAGTAAAAAATAGTTTTATATTAACTTGTCTGGTAGAAAAGTGTGATAGAGTAGCATTTGAAAAAGCACTGCTGGTATGTGAAATACCGTATTTCCTTGAATAGCCGCCGGGGCGCTAATAATTTAAAACCTCTTCTCACCCCTGCGCTTACCAATGGCATGCAGTAAAAAATTGAGTGTGATGTAAGGACACCATCATGAAAAAAACAAAACATTAATATGGTTATTATTTTCAGCACTGAAGGCTTGCAAATAACCTACAATCGAATATTCAACTTAAAACCCTTGTTACATTAAATTAGTTTAAATCTTCTGTGAAAGGATTGCAGTCTACCTTGTCTGTATGCTCATGTGTCATAAGAGCAAGTTTTAATCTTGTAAATGTAATGTTTTATGTGTTGTTTACTGTTTTTAATGTGACCTTGCTGCTGCCCTCTTGGCCAGGTCTCCCTTGGAAAAGAGATTTTTGATCTCAATGGGATTTTACCTGGTTATAAAGGCTACCGGTAAATAAAACATAAATGAAAAATGGTCTTACTTTTACTTATAAATGAAATCCAGGCCAGCTCCTTCTGATTAAAAGCATTGATAACTTGTTTATAGAAGTATTCCTTACCTTTCTTCAGTTTTAAAAACTTTCTCAGAAAACTGCTATCAGACCACTGCTATCAGTTAGCTTTGATTGATTGATTGATACTTTTATTAGTAGTTTGCACAGTACAGTACATATTCCGTACAATTGACCACTAAATGGTAACACCCGAATAAGTTTTTCAACTTGTTTAAGTCGGGGTCCACGTTAATCAATTCATGGTGCTCAGGTGTGGGCGACTTCCCCTCTCGTTTTGCTCCGTGGGTGATCTCTTTATCCCAGGACCACCAAGAAAGGACATGGCTTGAGCAGTTTGACTTTGTTTATTTTTCAATAAAACCTCAGTCCAGGTCGCTCTTCCACTCGCTCGCCGGTATCTTGGGCACGGCTGCTACAGCTAGCTGCTAGAGCTAGCGTGCCCTGCCTGTCAGTCGGACCGTCAGCTCCACAGGTAGTACCGGTATATTAATAAAACATTGCTGCTTACTGTTCTTTTTAGCATACAAGAATTCAACAGCTTGGACCTTAAATCCTACTGAATAGCTCTTAATGTTCTTCCCTTTATGCGATTTCAAATCGTTGAAATAAGCCTCCTCCATTTTAAAAATTATGACAGGGGAAGTGTCACTCGTGACGTCACGAATTTGACCCGGCGGTAATAGTAAGCATGCGCTAATTATTTTGCGAAGCGAGTTCGACCCGGCAGTAATTCAAGGCAGGTCGCAATTCAAGGAAATACTTTATGAATAATTAGAGAGTTTTCCAATTGTGTTCAATTTTAAATAGTGTGGCAGAATCAACTATTGTGGTATTGGTTATGATTATGGTTATGATTTGAGTTTATTTCAACCATCAAAACATGACACATCACAATTTCCAGTTTCTCTTTTTCCCATGTTCGAAAAGGAATATGAAGATGCAGAGCTTATTTAATCATTTTCCATTGCATAGACACAGACATCTTTTCTATGTTTTCAGCACAGAAATGCATTGAATTCCCTTTCACCTGACAGGTGCACAACACGCAGCCAACAGCATGGTGCGAATGTGTTTTCTTTCCTCATATGCTCATATTAGAATGACATTCCCAACAGGGCATCAGGCAGAGCAACAAAAAAAGCCACATTCAAAGCAACAAAGCTGATGATAAATGTTTATAGATTATATTCACACATTATAGTTTTTCATTCTCTGTGTTCCCCACCGGTCGTGGATGATGAGGTGCAATGTATCCGGTTATACATTACCTCTGGTTTCAAAGAAATAATGGGCTTCTCAGCAGTGTGTGGCCAATTTCATACTTCGATGAGATGAGATATAAAGTCAGCTGGGACATTTATATAAGAATAGTCAGATAAACTTACCATTTTCTTTCCATAAGTAGAACCTGCAACACAACGGCAACTTTGTGTTTTTCAGGTTTTAAAATGAAACCCTCGGTGATTAATGTTGTCAATGCATTTACAATTGACTATTTAGGTTGTTCATATTCTCAGTAAGCAGAAAACATGCTCGGATCCAGTTGAGTCAAACGTGCTTTTAATTGAGGGCCACATTTGGTCCGGATGACACGATGTCGAATATTTCCCCAAAAAATTTGAACACAGAACACTTTTCCACTTTGCATCAGTCCATCTTAGATGATCTCGGGCCCATAGAAGCCGGCGGCGTTTCTGGATGTTGTTGATAAATGCTTTCGCTTTGCATAATAGAGCTTTAACTTGCACTTACAGATGTAGCAACAAATTGTATTCAGTGACAGTGGTTTTCTGAAGTGTTCCTGAGCCCATGTGGTGATATCCTTTAGAGATTGATGTTGATTTTTTATACAGTGCCGTCTGAGGGATCGAAGGTCACGGTCATTCTATGTTGGTTTCTGGCCATGCCGCTTACGTGGAGGGATTTCTGCAGATTCTCTGAACCTTTTGATGATATTATGGACCGTAGATGTTGAAATCCCTAAATTTCTTGCAATTGCACTTTGAGAAACGTTGTTGTTAAACTGTTTGACTATTTTATTCACACAGTTTTGGACAAAGGGATGTACCTCGCCCCATCCTTTCTTGTGAAAGACAGAGCATTTTTTGGGAAGCTGTTTTTATACCCAATCATGGCACCCACCTGATCCCGCATAGCCTGCACACCTGTGGGATGTTCCAAATAAGTGTTTGATGAGCATTCCTCAACTTTATCAATAGTTATTGCCACCTTTCCCAACTTTTTTGTCATGTGTTGCTGGAATCAAATTCTAAAGTTAATGATTATTTGCAAAAAAAAAAGTTTATCAGTTTGAACATCAAATATGTTGTCTTTGTAGAATATTTAACTGAATATGGGTTGAAAATGATTTGCAAATCATTGTATTCCGTTTATATTTACATTTGACACAATTTCCCAGCTCATATGGAAACGGGGTTTGTACATGAATATAAATGCACGATTGCCTCTTGATTTGATTAATGTATTCCCGCTAACAAACTAATAAAATAACTTGCTTTGAACTAATACGGCAATTTAAAACGCAGATATTTAGGTAGTTATTTTTGATAACAAATAATGATTGGAATAACATGTTGCACGATCAGATTATGTTAAAGTTTAGAAATGGGGTTGTACGGGGGATGAGTTTGCTAAAAATAATCAATCAATCAATGTTTATCTATATAGCCCCAAATCACAAATGTCTCAAAGGACTGCACAAATCATTACGACTACAACATCCTCGGAATAACCCACAAAAGGGCAAGGAAAACTCACACCCAGTGGGCAGGGAGAATTCACATCCAGTGGGACGCCAGTGACAATGCTGACAATGAGAAACCTTGGAGAGGACCTCAGATGTGGGCAACCCCCACCCCCTCTAGGGGACCGAAAGCAATGGATGTCGAGCGGGTCTAACATGATACTGTGAAAGTTCAATCCATAGTGGCTCCAACACAGCCGCGAGAGTTCAGTTCAAGCGGATCCAAGACAGCAGCGAGAGTCCCGTCCACAGGAGACCATCTCAAGCGGAGGCGGATCAGCAGCGTAGAGATGTCCCCAACCGATACAGGCGAGCGGTCCATCTTGGGTCCCGACGAGCGGTCCATCCTGGGTCTCGACTCTGGACAGCCAGCACTTCATCCATGGTCATCGGACCGGACCCACTCCACAAAGGACGGGGGGACATAGGAGAAAGAAAAGAAGCATCAGATTAACTGGTCTAAAAAGGAGGTCTATTTAAAGGCTAGAGTATACAGATGAGTTTTAAGGTGAGACTTAAATGCTTCTACTGAGGTAGCATCTCGAACTGTTACCGGGAGGGCATTCCAGAGTACTGGAGCCCGAACGGAAAACGCTCTATAGCCCACAGACTTTTTTTGGGCTCTAGGAATCACTAATAAGTCGGAGTCCTTTGAACGCAGATTTCTTGCCGGGACATATGGTACAATACAATCGGCAAGATAGGCTGGAGCTAGACCGTGTAGTATTCTATACGTAATTGGTAAAACCTTAAAGTCACATCTTAAGTGCACAGGAAGCCAGTGCAGGTGAGCCAGTACAGGCGTAATATGATCAAACTTTCTTGTTCTTGTCAAAAGTCTAGCAGCCGCATTTTATAAAAAATTAGCTGAATTTTTTGAATGAAAGAAACAGCTGTTATAAATGTCTTCTCTAGACGTCACAATAGCAATTCTTTGTAGATGATGCTACATATATAAAAAATAAAAAAAACAAGATATGTTAGTGCACCAGTCGAGGAAAATGAGCAAACTACATAAATAACACCCTGTAATTTGATTACGATATTATGATATTATTTTTTTTATCTTGATTGACTAAAAATGAACACCAAATAGTTGCCTGACGAACATTATCACATAATTTATTCAGAGAGTATAAATAACAACAAATGAAGATAGAATTGTGAAGTCTGGGTGGCATCGTGGCGTGTGTTTGCGTTCTCGTGGTGCAGCGGGGATGGAACACAGCGTTAAGGTAGGAATGATGATTTATTCCTAACTACAAAAACAAACTAATAACAGAAATACTGGCACATAGGTACTAAAGACAAAACAAACAGAACTAGCGTGGAAGCTAGAATGAACTGAAAGCGCTAGTATGTAAACTAGGGACAAGTAAACAAACAAAATAGCATGGAAGCTGATAGGGTGAAACAAGATAGTTACCACAATGCGGGAAGAGCGATGTCACTTGTTGCGTGTAGCAAACTATAGTCCAAGACTGAATGTCAAACAGAGGCGGGCATATATAGGGAGATAAATAATCAAGTGCAGGTGTGCGTGATCAAAGCAGAGACATGTGACACTAAATGGGTAACTATGACAACGGAAACAAAACCAGGAAGTGCCACAAAGAACTGAGGAAGACAAATACTAGACAGAATGTGATAAACAGAACCAAAACCAGAATATGCCATGATCCAAAACATGGATCATGACAAGAATACTATTACTGCAACAAGTAAGTGTAAAAAAAAAACCAACAACGTTATGATTTATACATTTTCAGAATGTTCTTGTTATATTTTTAAAGAAAGAAACAATCTGATATTGTCTTTATTTTTAAGTTATCGTGCCGTGATTTTACCTGTCCGGTGTGGCCCCTGATCTATAATGAGTTTGACATCCCTGGTTGAGAAGATATACAATTGCATACAATAATTTTTTTTTTAGCAAATTTAAAAAACGATTCGACCTCGAGTTTGACACCTGTGCTCTCGTCTGTTGACTTGTCGTGAGGTAAAACTTGATTCCTTTTACTGATTCGAGTTCTTACGAGTCATTCGGTAAAATGAATCAGGTTCCTGTTCCTGCCCACCCGCATTTCTCAATAAACTCCCCATGAGTCAGGGAAAATTGCGTCTGCTTCAACCGGCGAGTCAGTGAAATTTGAATCTTCATTGAGTTTGAGAAGTTTGTGGACAGAGCGAGTATATTGTTTGTTTTGCCCAGCCTGTCATTCAGCTCAAACAGGACGGGGAATAGAAGAATTCATTTGAAGCTAGCGCCTAATCTGTTGCTTTTTCCACAGGCCCAATTAATGTATACTAGGAATGGGTACCAAATTCGCTACTTTTATACATACCGACCGAAGTCCGTCGGTCGTACTCACATAAAACCAAACTATGCCATATTTCGATACCTTTGTGACGTCACGTCCGGTTTGCCTTGGGATCAAGCACTTGGCAAAAAAACAGGCATTCAAACACTCAATTTTCCAGACCAAAAAAGCAGGATGAAAGCGCTCAAAAGTACAGTAAGGCTCCACTTTTCAAAATGCAATAGCCCAATGTTAATTTACATTGGAAACATGCTAAAAAATAGCATTAGCGATTTTGACTGGCACATTCAAATGAATGGCAAAGACTACTTCCTGGCTAAAGCAACAGATCGTAGTCCATACACTAACGTCTTGGAATGACAACTGCATGCAAAGTATACTTAATTATACAGTGCAGGGCAGCAATTGTATATGAGACACAGAAGTGTAAGAAAAGTAGATAACTGCACAGCAAAACTCAATGGTAAATACTATGATAAAAGATTATGTACATACAAACGTATAATAGGGTACTTGTATTTATTCTCAGGTACCCAGAATTGGTACCAAATGGATTCAACTGTGAAAGATACCCAACCCTAATTTATAAACATTGTATGCATTGAGAGTATACAGTCCTGCAATAGCCAAGTTTCTTGAAAAAGTGAACTGGGTTTAGACTATTGTGAGATAGGTTAGATTTACCTTACTGACGATGTGTGGTGTGTTGTTGCAATTGAGAAATAAGCATACTTGCCAGCCTTGAAACCACCGGATTCGGGAGATTGGGGGGTTGAGGTGGGCGGGTTCGGGGTGGGGAAGGCATGCCGGGGAGTGGAGTATATTTATAGCTAGAATTCACTGATATTCAAGTATTTATTATATATATAATAAATAATAAATACTTGTATTTCAGTGTTTACTTATTTACACATATACACACACATAATCAATCAATCAATCAATCAATGTTTATTTATATAGCCCCAAATCACAAATGTCTCAAAGGACTGCACAAATCATTACGACTACAACATCCTCGGAAGAACCCACAAAAGGGCAAGGAAAACTCACACCCAGTGGGCAGGGAGAATTCACATCCAGTGACAATGCTGACTATGAGAAACCTTGGAGAGGACCTCAGATGTGGGCACCCCCCCCCCCCCCCCCCTCTAGGGGACCGAAAGAAATGGATGTCGAGCGGGTCTAACATGATACTGTGAAAGTTCAATCCATAGTGGCTCCAACACTGCCGCGAGAGTTCAGTTCAAGCGGATCCAAGACAGCAGCGAAAGTCCCGTCCACAGGAGACCATCTCAAACAGAGGCGGATCAGCAGCGTAGAGATGACCCCAACCGATACAGGCGAGCGGTCCATCCTGGGTCTCGACTCTGGACAGCCAGTACTTCATCCATGGTCATCGGACCGGACCCCCTCCACAAGGGAGGGGGGGACATAGAAGAAAGAAAAGAAGCGGCAGATCAACTGGTCTAAAAATGAGGTCTATTTAAAGGCTAGAGTATACAGATGAGTTTTAAGGTGAGACTTAAATGCTTCTACTGAGGTAGCATCTCGAACTGTTACCGGGAGGGCATTCCAGAGTACTGGAGCCCGAACGGAAAACGCTCTATAGCCCGCAGACTTTTTAACACTCCATTAACATGTAACACTCCTCTACTCATTGTTGTATTTGAAAGTGCAATGCTTTGCAGCCAGTAGCACAGCCTTTGAAGAAGCATATGTATTGGCAGCATCTGTAAAATTTAATTTGCAGGAAATTAGTGAGTTTTGGGTTGAATTTTCCATCCTCGTTCTATTCTCTGTCATTATCTTTCTAACCATGCTGAACACCCTCTCTGATGATGAATTGCTGTTTGGAACGCACAAAAGTGCCTTCATCAAATGCACCAAAGTCAGGAATCTTCCATCTCTCCCGAGAATACACTTTCCCCTTCGAGCTGTTCTGGAGGAACTCAAATTCTTGTTTCCAATCATTTTGGAACTTGCAAGCGTACTTCTTCTTCTTACTCGTCGTCGCCATGACTGTCTCTTCTTCGTTCTTCGGCTTCGTCTCTGTTATGTTTTTTTAACATTACTACTTGCCGTAGGTTTGAAGCAATGCATGATGGGAATCCGGATGTTATGTGTCAGTGTATTAACGTGCCGGCTGGAATAAATACAGGCTGAGAAATAGCTCCGTGCCCGCCTACTTTATGGGTTATAGATAAACCTATGGATAACGGAGACATACATAATAGTCTCCTTCTTGTTGTGTGTGCAGTTGCGCAATGAGCTCCAAAAGCCGTAGATGTTATAACGTGACCCCGTTTATATGGAGGAAAAGCGGACGTGACAACAGGCTGTCCTCACACAGGTCCGGCTGGAAATCGAGAGAAATTCGGGAGAATGGTTGTCACTGAAAGTCGAGAGTCTCCCGGAAAAATTCGGGAGGGTTGGCAAGCATGGTAATGAGTGAGTCTCTGGTCGGTTAAAAACGTACAACTTTTGAACAAGCGAGGATACCAGGTGGTCATGGATAATCTGTACAGAAGAAACCAGTATGGAAGATTCCCTAGATGTTCCAAGTCGAGACTCGTGATGGACCGCTCTGCAATGCATCAGTTGGTGATGTCTCTGCGTTGTCGACTTATCTACAAGCAAGAAGATGCCCCTTTGACTCCCTTGCTGGCTTCCCGATAGACTGGACTTTGTTATGATCTTGTGTGGTGCGGAACCCCAGATGCAGAAAAAGGAGACCAAGTAGACCAAGTAGTATTTAATCTAGGTAGGTATTAACAAAAAACGACGGTGACGAGGGAGAAAACCCACTACGGGAAAACAGCACACACAAAACAACTTAACTGGTGGTCATACCAGTAAACAGCTTGGGCTAGCTGTTTATTGATGGCCAGGGTGCCCAAAATCAGTCTAACAATTTCAATAACTGTAGCCACTTGGCGTCCATTTCAGCAGGTCACCCAGGAGGGGGTCCCCACATCTGTTTTTTCCTTTCCCGTATGTGGGTTCAGATCAGAGGATGCCATTGTGGTTTAGTAATTAGTAATGTCTGAATAAATACATTGTGATTGTGAACAACTCATTAAAGACTCGCACTGGCTTAACCATTTCATTAATATTGCATTATGTTTAGAGTCACTGTCTATCAGTACGGATCATACAACTGATCAGATACTATCAGTAGCTAATGTACTGTATGTACTGTACCCATAACACTACCTCTGCCATGATTGACCCAAGATGTGGTATGCTTTGGAACATTTGTTTATTTCTGCATACAGTACATTTTTCAAATTTATCTTGGTTTCGTCTATCAAAATAATCTTTTTCTAGAACATGAGAGAGTGCTTTAGAGCTTTTGAAATTTTTTTCCTGCTTTTTTTTTCTTTCTTTCCATTCTTGAATGTTACCAATGGTTTCAAACCCTACCGTATGTAAATACAAAATAAATGTACAGTGTAACCTCGATTTACCTTTTAAATTGGTTATTGAAAAGGGTTTGTTAACAAAAAGTTCATTAATCAAAAGAGTAATATCTCCATAAGAAACAGTGTAAACATGATAATGGGTACCAGCCTTGACAAAGTCCATATTTTAGGAAAAGTTTGTACACTTTGAACACAATACAAAACGCTATGGAGTACAAACATAACAAGTGGGTGATGGATTAACATTCAATTTATAACAAAGCCAAATCAACAACAATTGAACTGTCTCTCTTCCTATTTGTGGATTAATGTTCTTGACGTGCAGTTGAAGGGAGAAGGAGGAGGCAGTGTCGACAACGCTGTGGATACTTCCTTGATGTTTCAAACCACTCATCTTTGTCTATTGTCATCTTTGGAGTCATATTGAGCTAACAAACCTAGAATTTTTTTAAAAGACTAACAACACTTGAAAAGCACTCAAAGTAGCACTGAGCTAAGTAGCTAACGACAGCACTGCTGAGTCGATGGAATAAGGCCTGATGTTAAAATCAGCACGCCCACAATGGCTGTGCTAAAAGAAATGGGTGGATGAAACTTTTTTACAAGACAAGGTTCGTCCAACAAAGCATAGTTCTTGCTTTGATCCGTTGACCGGATCATGTGTTGTTTAGTTTTTGAGTACCTTAGTTCTTTTTCAGCACCCCTGGGTATGTGTTTTTTGTTTCCATGGGTGTATATTAGTTTCACCTGCTTCTGAATAGTGTTCGAGACGCTCACCTGGTCCTGGGTACTAATCAGAGAGCTACTTATTCCTGTTTTTTGCCACACACAGTTAAATAAACCTGACTCTCGCCAGATCCTTGTCGTTCGCTGAGCTCCAATCAAGAATCTATAAAAAAAAAAAAATCATTGTAAGTGATTGGGTAAACCACAAGAGGGATCTTGTGGCTTGTGCAGCCCTTTGAGACATTAGTGATTTAGGGCTATATAAATAAACATTGATTGATTGATTGATTGACGTTGACTTGTCCGTTATCTTGAATGACGTGTTACTTCAACCACTCACATCGAAATCAACCTGATGAGAGTGACGCTGGGAAATCCAATCCCGGTCGGAAGAAGAGCCAAAACATCCATGCCACCAGTAAATGCCTTCAAAACCGTAATATGTTCATCTCTTAAATAATCTATATTCGATCGATGTCGCAAAACAGTAGCAATAGCAGAATCAATCTCAGCACACGACTCCTCGCTCCGTGCCGCCATTGATGTTTGAATCAAACAGTCCCTTCGGCGCTACATCACATCCGTGAAATCCCGCCCGGCGATTAATTGGTTCATTATTTTTTGCTATCTGGAAGGAGTTTTGCAATTCCTTCGAGCCCAGACCCTTGTGTGGAGCTCAGAAAACTACAAGGATCTGGCGAGAGTCAGGTGAACAGTTATGCGTGCTACTTCTTGATTCCTGAGATAAGCTATGCCTTTTCATTTCCATGCAAAGCTTTTCTTGTTAGCATTTCCATTAGCTTCCCGTGCTATAGACACACTTGTTTTGTTTGCTTTGTATACTGCATGATTTACGAGAATAAATCATTGTCTCACCTGCACCTTGCCTCCGGAATTTCCGTCTATATCCTGGGAGAATGATTCCACGCAGTAAAATGTGACCACGACTTAATATTTGGTGTGGAACACCGCAGAGGCCACCACATTGTGTATGTTTATTTTGCTTTTTGTTCATAGCTGTATGAGGAAGTGGCTGGTTGTATCAGCTCCGCTGCTTTACTGTCTTTCATGTCCTTTGTGTTCTTTGATGTTTGATTTTTCCCTCTTACACACATGTGAGAGGGATGTGTACTATGGCTATGAGTTGTTGTTTTTTTCCCTTGGCCTCAGTCTGGAAACCTTCTCCAGAAGCCCAGGCTTGGAACAATTTATTTTATTTTAATCTTTAGTTTTTTCTCCAATCCCCCCCAACCCCCTTTGTTTACCTGTATCTCACCTTTTTTGTAAGGGGCGCCGGAAGTCGGCAGACCCGTCAGCGATCCTGTTTTGTCTCCCTGTAATGTTTGTCTGATCTTGAACGGGATTGTGCTGAAAATGTTAATTTTCCTGAAGGAACTCCCCTGAAGGAATAAACAAAGTACTATCTATCTATCTATCTATCTATCTATCTATCTATTAGGGCTGTGAATCTTTGGGCGTCCCACAATTCGATTCAATATCGATTCTTGGGGTCACGATTCGATAATATATCGATTTTTTCGATTCGATTCGATTCTCAATACAAAAACGATATTTTTCCGATTCAAAAGGATTCTGTATTCAATCAATACATAGGATTTCAGCAGGATCTACCCCAGTCTGCTGACATGCTAGCAGAGTAGTAGATTTAAAAAAAAAAAAAAAAGCTTTTATAATTGTAAAGGACAATGTTTTATCAACTGATTGCAATAGTGTAATTTTGTTTTAACTATTAAACGAACCAAAAATATGACTTATTTTATCTTTGGGAAAACATTGGACACAGTGTGTTGTCAAGCTTATGAGATGCGATGCAAGTGTAAGCCACTGTGACACTATTGTTCTTTTTTTATCATTTTTATAAATGTCTAATGATAATGTCAGTGAGGGATTGTTAATCACTGCTATGCTGAAATTTTAATTAATATTGATACTGTTGTTGATGATATTCATTTTTGTTTCACTACTTTTGGTTTGTTCTGTGTCGTGTTTGTGTCTCCTCTCAATTGCTCTTTTTATTGCAGTTCTGAGTGTTACTGGGTCAGGTTTGGTTTTGGAATTGGATTGCATTGTTATGGTATTGCTGTGTAGTGTTTTTTTGGATTTGTTTAAAAAAAAATAAAAAGATAAATGAAAAAAATCGATTTTTTTAAAAGAAAATTGATTCTGAATCGCACAACGTAAACGATTCGATTCATATTCGAATTGATGTTTTCCCACACCCCCTACTATCTGTCTATCTATCAATCTATCTATCTATCTATCTATCTATCTATCTATCTATCTATCTATCTATCTATCTATCTATCTATCTATCTATCTATCTATCTATCTATCTATCTATCCATCTATCTATCTATCTATCTATCTATTTCTCTTTTCTGAGGTTCATAAATCACACAGTTCGTGCAATGAGGGTTGTGTAAATCGAGATTTCCCCATAACGATTGTATTTTTGTGCGTGCGTTTCATCATTAAGCGGGCAAAATTGCACGAATGATTGGTATGTGATAATCGAACAGACTTCAGTTCAAATTGCACAGCCTCTTCAGAAGAAACATTATTATTGACTACCTAATAAAGCTAAAATATCCTGAGGCTGCGTAGCCTGGTGGCACTCTCTCGCGCACAGAATTTTTCATTATCGCCCAACTCATGACTTTAGCATTCCAAAACAATTAAGGTAAACAAAAGCAGTCGCTTAGGGACCAAGAACAGTAAAACATCTGTTTTTTGTTGTCGTTTTTTTATCTATTAATCACGTTGGCTGAGGTTCAGGGGTGGCTAAGAACAGAAGCAAACTGTTAAGAGATTTCTTCCTTAAGGGGCGAAGCCAAGGTCAGCTTTATTTACCCGTAAATCAACCCCGGAGGAGGGTCGGCGCATTCCCGTTGTTTCCGTCATACAATAAAGCTTTGCTTTCCTGTGGCATTTTGTGATAAAAAAAACAAAGTCTACATTGCTATCTTGGCATCTAGTGTTATTATGAAGTAAACTATGTGTAGCATATATTCCTATTCATATTCTACGGTTTGATTAATGAGGTGATTAAGTAATTATGTAAGTAGAAGCCTTCGGTTCTTTTATGGTCATCGTCTGTAGGCCAGAACTCCCCCACAATACTCAATGCTATAACGTTTCACATTCATGTTGAATTATCTACACAACTCCAAATTCGGACGTATTTTTCCCCCATATATTTTTTGGTGATGGGGGAGTTGACAAAAAAAAGGTGCCTCTTCATTTATTTATATTTCTATTTACTTTACCGGCACCGCTGCCGATGGCCTTTAAACGAGGCAACACAAAAGGAATTTAAATGAAAACTGGAATGAACCCAGACCCAGGAGAGTAAACGTCATTCCATGCCAGGGACGCTTCTTCAACTATTAGCACTAGGAGCATTTATTTATTATTTTTCGTAATGGATGAATTAATTGTCTTGCCCTCCACATTTATGCTGATTGAACAGATTTTCACACCCACACAAGGC
The DNA here is from genome assembly GCF_033978795.1 of Nerophis ophidion. Lineage (NCBI taxonomy): Eukaryota > Metazoa > Chordata > Actinopteri > Syngnathiformes > Syngnathidae > Nerophis > Nerophis ophidion. Next base: position 68,055,512 of record NC_084615.1, on the reverse strand, counting down.
CGATGACGCATACCCTCCTACGTTCTTCCCACAGGACGTAAAGGGTAGTAGTCCTTCAGCGTAGGCTAAGTCATTCATTTTGGACGTCAAATAAGGCCGTGAAGGTAAAGACCACATAATTATTAACTCGACAGGTTGTTAAACGAAGTCAATCACAACGTTATACCCTTTGACCTTTTCAGACCCAATAATAAGTCTGATACCAGATCAATGTGCAGATCAATGAGACCTGTGTAAGTGAGTCCCAGGAGACAAATGATTTCGCTGCCAAGGAGAGAAAGAGGACAGAACATGTTACTGTACTCCAGCTTGGAGACTACTCACTTAATGTGAATTCAAGCAAAATACTTGCTGGCTACTTGTCACAGTGTCCAGTTCCAGCGAGAAAAAACAAATATTACTTTTAACAAAGTCTCTGCCAAATACGTTCTTTTCAAAGCCCTGCTGGAAGGGAAGGGGTACAATAAATAAATAAAGTTGTTTGTTTGTAAAATGGATTGAATGTTTGTTTGTTTTTAATTGAGTTTGCTAAATAATTTCCGTGCCTTCTGTACATTTTGAAACAGGCAGTATGAAAATACATTTACTTTCAATACAAGGTGGTTGAGAGTTACCATATTTGACCCCTTAAAGCAGGGGTGTCAAACTCATTTTAGATCGGGGGCCACATGGAGAAAAATCTACTCCCAAGTGGGCCAGACTGGTAAAATCCCGGCACGATAACTTAAAAATAACGACACCTTCAGATGTGTTCTGTGTTTAAAAATCAAAGAAGCACATTCTGAAAATGTACAAATCATAATGTTGTTGTTTTGTTACACTTACATGTTGCGGTTAACAGTATTCAATCTTTATTTGTCGTTATTTATATTTTCTGAATGAATGATGTAATAATGTTCATCCAGTCAACTCAATGTTGTTGATTTTCAATCAATCAAGATAAAAAATATATCAAAAATCAAATTACAGTACGCTAGGCCGCCAAGCGCCCCCCCGCAACCCCAAAAGGGAATAAGCGGTAGAAAATGGATGGATGGATGGATGTATGTAGTTTGATCATTTTCCCCGATTGATGTACTAACATCATGTGGTTTATTTTGTACATATGTACCATCATCTATACAGCAGGGGCCGGCATCTTTACCACTCAAAGAGCCATTTTGACCCGTTTCACAAAATTAAAGAAAACTATGGAAGCCACAAGACTCTTTTGAAATTTAAAATGAAATAACACAGCGTACAAAGTTTTTTTTTTTGCTTTGTGCTATATATATATATATATATATATATATATATATATATATAGTATATATATATATATATATATATATATATATATATATATATATATATATATATATATATATATATATATATATATATATATATATATATATATATATATATAGTCCAAGTGTGATGATGTCAGGTTATCGATGGAGAAAATGCATTTTTAGACAACGTGATTTGCTTGAGCGGAGACACCGAGAGTAACAAGCGGTAGAAAATGGATTAAAAAGATAGATAAACATAAAAAAATAAAAAAATTAAAACCATTTTTTGAACTTGGGACTTCCCGTGGGCTGTAGTTTTTGGTCCCCTGATTTACACTTACATACATTGTTTTAGAATAGTATGTTGATCCATTCTTACACACGTAATGCACTGCAAGGCTATTAGAAATTATATCAAGATTCACGTATCTACTATGTAACGTTTTCTGTGAGCCAGGCCTTCCCATTTTATAACAGTGACCTCACAAATGTTTCCTGAAAGAATAGACAAAAGTTCCTCAATACCTTCTAAAACTCTGCAGAAGCTGTTATACAAAACCCTGGCATGAATTGTGGAATCATCAGTCTTGGAGGATGTCTATTCAGTTGTTTAATTTTGTTGAAAAAAGCAGATAACAGTTATGACACAAAACTATAATAATTACAAATGACAACTTCTGGCTTTCCTGGCTTTAAGAAGGAATCATTCATTTCTGAGGAAAAAATATGCAATTACCCTGTAAATTTTCGTTTCTAAAGACTAAATCTGTTTATTAGTCTGCTGCAGTTAAAGATGAGTGTTCACACTGTGGAGAGCTGTTGCAACAGGTGGATTGACATGAATCATGGCTCCAACACAAGATTGGTCAATTGAAACAAAGGAAAGGAATATCCAAAAGATGTTCATTGTTCGCATTCTAGAGGTAACAAAGGCCAGCCATTGAGGCTGGGCCATGTGTACATTGGTAAAACCTCACTCCCTGGCAACCATAAGCTTTTTGCTCGGTCGCTAGCACACTAGTCTCTAATACCAGTTCCCAGGTTTGAGTCCCGAGCGGAAGAGAAAGCAGTGACTGAACCACGTGGGTTAAATGAAATCTGGACCAAGTGGACATAATATGGGAGGGTTGTAAAAGCTAACATACTGGTAGACCAAGGAAAAACATCAAAGGGTCCAGACAGACAACGTCAATCAACATGTTTGTAAACAGAAAATGCACAGAAAAACGTAGAAAAAATGGACAAAAACTGGAGTCACCATCTGTGACCGTAATGTAAAAAAAACGGCTAAAGAAAAAAAAATCAATACATGAAAGCTACGCAAGAAACATTGATAACAACTAAAAACAACGTTCCAATGGGCTAAAGAAAAGCAATCGTGGACCATGGATGACTGGATGAAAGTCGTATTCCTGTCACACCTATGGATCATGTTTTGTTTTGGTCATGTTCGGTTTGGTTTTTTGGACATTTGGTTGTCTTTTCACTTCCTGGTTTGTTTTTGTTACCATAACTACTCATTAGTTTCCCCTAGTCACGCCCCAATCATCAGCCTCTCACACCTGTTTGTAGTTACCACGGCCACTATTTATGTCACTTGCTTTCTGTTTATCGTTCTGGGATTTTTGCATTCTGCCTCATGCCTTTATGCCTTCACGCACCCTCGATTACCTTGCTATCCATGCCCCTTGTACCAGTCAAAGTAAGTGTTTTTGTGTTAGTTATTCATATTTCTAGCGGTATAGCTTGGTTGGTAGCAACTTGAGGGTTGCAGGTTCGATTCCCGCTTCCGCCATCCTGGTCACTGCCGTTGTGTCCTTGGGCAAGACACTTTACCCACATGCTCCCAGTGCCACCCACACTGGTTTAAATGTAACTTAGATATTGGGTTTCACTATGTAAAGCGCTTTGAGTCACTAGAGAAAAGCGCTATATAAATATAATTCACTTCACTTCACTTCTGCCACAGTGCAAGTTTGAGTTTAGTTCATTGTCTTTCATGCCATCGAGCAGTTGTTTTGTTTTCTTGTTTGTATTTTTGTAGCCAAGTTTTGTACCTCTTTGTGAGCACCCTTAGTTTGTTTATTTTTGTATTGAGTATTCCTAATAAACAACCATGTACTCACAGTCACGTCTGGCTCGTCCCGTATTCTCCTTGCATCGAAGAAGCAAAAATAATCCTTGTCCAGGTGTGACAATTCCGTGATGAATCGCAAAACTGCATTTGGCAAAGTAATGATGATGATGGAACTTTTGTCTGGAGCCATTCCAATCAGATCTATGAAGACGACTGCCTGAAGAAAACATGCACATTTCCGCAGTAATTTCTGATATGGGGCTGCATGGCAGTTAATGGCACTGGGGAGATGGCTGTCATTACATTTTCAATAAATGCACACGTTTACGTTAACATTTTGGACACTTCTCTTATTCCATCATTCGAAAGGATGTTTGTGGATAATGACATTGTTTGTCGAGACGATAATGCATCTTCCACAGAACAAAAACAGTCAAATCTTCCCTTGAAGAAAATTGTCATGGCATAAAATAGTCTGAACCACAATCCATTTAATAACATTTATGGGAAATTTAAGAAAATGGTCCATGACAGGACTCCAGTTTGCAAAACTGATCAAACAACAGCAATCAGAGAAGGTTGGAGCAAAATGGATGGAGATTACAGATTGTCACTGGTTAAGTCCATGCCTCAGACACTGAATTCTGTTTTAAATGCCGAAGGTGGTGCAACAAAATACTAGTGATGTGTTGTAGTGTTTATTTTGTTTTTGATCAGTCCAAATTGTTTTCCGCAGAATTTAGTGATTCCTTAATTGTTTTCCACTCTGCTTGATATAAAAAGGAAATTGTTACTGACTACAACATTTTTTTTTTTTATTCTATTGTTTCTTAAAGCCAGAAATTTTGCCATTGAAAATTAATTAAGTTTTGTGTCATGTCTGTTATCTGCATTGTTTTTCTTACAAGACTGCTTATTCCATAATCTTTGCCATTGGTTGCAACTTTTCAATAATTCCATTTCAAAAATGTTGTCTATTACACATTATGGGATTGTTTACATGTTTTGACAAGCACCAGAGGAAGTGTGAGAACAGTGACCTACTAACTAGACAATTGGTACACTGTCTGGAATCATTATTCAGAAATCAATGTTGTTTGTCTACTTTGATATATTTTCGGTTTTTCACCAAGTAGCATTTCAGAATAAATTTGGCTCTCCATGTAGTACAATAATGACCAACAATAAAATACTAGCGTACAAGGCCTAAGTATTCAATAACAACGAGGCAGAGGTTTTATTTTTTTAACAAGTGTATTGAATATTTGTGGCCACTGCATACAGTATTACTCTTCATACAGTTTGAAAAGTGTTCCTGTGTTTTGATGTAGGAAAATAAAACACTGTACTTTAATTAAGTGGTTCTTTGATGTACCACCAGATGGAGCCCACGTACCAGTAGTGGTACACATACCACAGTTTGTGAATCACCGTTGGCACTAAAGAAAATGTCCCAGTAACAAAACAAAAAAATACAATGAGCCCATAAGATTCAATCATGTGGCAGCTGTTTCATTCCCATTGGCGGTACCTCCTTTTGAGTTCCAATGTGAAACGGTGCATTTCACAATAAAAGTCACTACCCGTACAGTCAAGTGGTTCAGTAACAGCTCCAAGTTGGCAACTCCAGCAAGATGCTGCTGTGCTTTTTGCCAACCTGAATTTGCTGTTTACAAAATATATTTAAAGGTGTTTCCCTAAATAAGTGGAGGTTTAATCACCCAAATATGCTAAAAGAACCGATGAATCAATCAAGTTTAGCTTGGCAGTGTTGTATACATGTTTGGTAACGCTTTAGTATGGGGAACATATTCACCATTAATTAGTTGCTTATTAACATGCAAATTAATAACATATTGGCTCTTAATTAGTCATTATTAAGTGCTTATTAATGCCTTATCCTGCGTGGCCTTATAAAACAACCAGCCATTAACTAAGAGTGTTCCCTCAATAACCTCAGAATTATTGCTTATTACTAACCCTAACCCTAAACCTAACACTAACCCTAACCCTTATATGTTCCCTTAGTGTCCAAATAACTGTAAATTAAGTCTTTGTGACTTTAATAAGCAATTAATTAATGGTGAATATGTTCCCCATTCTAAAATGTTACCACTTGTTTTAAAATGTTTTTTTTTTTTTCAACAAGGCCACTGTCTCCGCACGCCATCGCAAACACGAGATTCCGCGTCATTAATGGTCATGCCCCGATTTACAGGGATCAGGTGAACGAGTCCTGAGGGTCCTTTATGATCAAAATCGATTATTGATTTTTGCTGTTGATTAATCCCAAGAGGAATGTCTTTGTTCAGACTGATTGAATAAGAAACGGATTGGCACTGAGAGTGATTAGAGTGTGTCAACCAGATATATTTTTGGGACCATAAAACTGTAGAAATTGCATGCACATGCGCTCCTTTCTATGTTGTATTGATTTGCTTCTTTTTAAATGAGTGTACTGTACATCATGCAATGCAGTAATTTCAGTAGTTTCATTGTTATCAGGTGATAAGGGTTCGGTCCTTGGCCCTGCACTCTTCAGCATCCACATGCTGCCGCTAGGTGACATCAAACGCAAATACAGTGTTAGCTTTCACTGTTATGCTGATGACACCCAACTCTACATGCCCCTAAAGCTGACCAACACGCCGGATTGTAGTCAGATGGAGGCGTGTCTTAATGAAATTAAACAATGGATGTCCGCTAACTTTTTGCAACTCAACGCCAAAAAAAACGGAAATGCTGATTATCGGTCCTGCTAGACACCGAATTCTATTTAATAATACAACTCTAACATTTGACAACCAAACAATTAAACAAGGCGACACGGTAAAGAATCTGGGTATTATCTTCGACCCAACTCTCTCCTTTGAGGCACACATTAAAAGCGTTACTAAAACGGCCTTCTTTCATCTCCGTAATATCGCTAAAATTCGCTCCATTCTGTCCACTAAAGACGCTGAGATCATTATCCATGCGTGTGTTACGTCTCGCCTCGACTACTGTAACGTATTATTTTCGGGTTTCCCCATGTCTAGCATTAAAAGATTACAGTTGGTACAAAATGCGGCTGCTAGACTTTTGACAAGAACAAGAAAGTTTGATCACATTACGCCTGTACTGGCTCACCTGCACTGGCTTCCTGTGCACTTAAGATGTGACTTTAAGGTTTTACTACTTACGTATAAAATACTACACGGTCTAGCTCCATCCTATCTTGCCGATTGTATTGTACCATATGTCCCGGCAAGAAATCTGCGTTCAAAGGACTCCGGCTTATTAGTGATTCCCAAAGCCCAAAAAAAGTCTGCGGGCTATAGAGCTTTTTCATTTCGGGCTCCAGTACTCTGGAATGCCCTCCCGGTAACAGTTCGAGATGCCACCTCAGTAGAAGTATTTAAGTCTCACCTTAAAACTCATTTGTATACTCTAGCTTTTAAATAGCCTCCCTTTTTAGACCAGATGATCTGCCGTTTCTTTTCTTTTTCTTCTATGTCCCACTCTCCCTTGTGGAGGGGGTCCGGTCCGATCCGGTGGCCATGTACTGCTTGCCTGTGTATCGGCAGGGTACATCTCTGCGCTGCTGATCCGCCTCCGCTTGGGATGTTTTCCTGCTGGCTCCGCTGTGAACGGGACTCTCGCTGCTGTGTTGGATCCGCTTTGGACTGGACTCTCGCGACTGTGTTGGATCCATTATGGATTGAACTTTCACAGTATCATGTTAGACCCGCTCGACATCCATTGCTTTCCTCCTCTCCAAGGTTCTCATAGTCATCATTGTCACCGACGTCCCACAGGGTGTGAGTTTTCCTTGCCCTTATGTGGGCCTACCGAGGATGTCGTAGTGGTTTGTGCAGCCCTTTGAGACAATAGTGATTTAGGGCTATATAAGTAAACATTGATTGATTGATTGATTGATATGTAACAACATTTGTGAAATAAAACAATCTCTAGATTCAGTTGATGTTACTTGTTTGAACCGACTGGAATTCCCATGCTTACACTAAGGTTCATTTTAGCTTCACACAACGGGTAAACCAATAAAAGTAATCAGCATTTATAAGAGCAAGCAAGCTTTTTTTTAGGTCCTCACATTTCCTCTCATTTCCATAAAGAAATGATAGCTTTATGTATTGTTCTTCACACATGAAGAATCCAGCAGATTGAGAAGGTGGAAGTTGGGTCATCGGGGCAAGACAGAGACTGCTAGGGACACAATCATTTGAGTAGAGATATTGTATAAAGGAAAATATCTCAAGAGTTTTGAAATTAAATGTTCAATATCTTAATGGGAAAAAAGCTCATGGTTTTCTCCTGCAAAAGTGCAGGGACTCGGCCTGCAAACGGCAGGAAGCTGGAAGATAAATATCACAGGCTGAGGAAACGGCCGTGATTAATCAGACATGCAGACTGCATTTGCAAAACAGGACACTGGACAGGACCTACATTGACTTTAATTGGCAGGCATTTAAATCTTTACAAAGAGAGGGTATCATTGTCAGCCTCGTAATCCACATGAGGAATAGAATAATCTACAAGTCTCATTTAGAATGTGCACAATAAAGCCCATTTTGTTTTTAGCAGCCGTGACCCAGAAGCCCATTAAGGAGGGAGGAAGGACCCAACCCTTAGCAACACTAGCATACTGACATAACATTACATTACATAACATAAACTGAAATCATAGCAAAAAAGTTAATTTTGCTAAATAATGATGATAATGATATGATAATAATATGATTTAAAGGTACATTCACCCACAAGGTGTATATGTTCCTGATTTTGTATACATTCTTGGTCAAATGTTTAATGTCAACAATACATTCGGATAATCTGTTTGCTTTGCATGTAATTATTTGTCAAACCTCTGCAATTTTTCAGTGACCTTCTCATCGCTGCTGTCCATCATTAAATTGGTATCTTTCATCTACTTGGCCTCTAACACAATATAAAGTTGATCACAATTGAGAATTACAGATCCACTCCAACCCTCATTAAAAAAGGTTCAGTACCTGGCCTCCTTCTCTTCACAATTTACATGCTCCCAGTGGCTGGCCGTGTGTTTCTCACCTTCTTAGTGCGTTTCTCACCTACTTAGTCTGACTTCACCTCTCAAAATACCGTAATTTATGGCACCACATGTACACGGCTGGAGATACAATACAGAAACACACTTGCATGCTACTGTTTATTAAATCCCCTTAACAGTGTACAAACGGGTCTATTTTTCAGCGCATTTAACATTCAATAAACTCCATCCATCTTCTTCCGCTTATCCGAGGTCGGGTTGTGGGGGCAGCAGCCTAAGCAGGGAAGCCCAGTCTTCCCTCTCCCCAGCCACTTTGTCCAGCTCCTCCCAGGGGATCCCGAGGCGTTCCCAGACCAGCCGGGAGAGATAGTCTTCCCAACGTGTCCTGGGTCTTCCCCGTGGCCTCCTACCGGTCGGACGTGCCCTAAACACCTCCTTGGGGAGGCGTTCGGGTGGCATCCTGACCAGATGCCCGGACCAACTCATCTGGCTCTTCTCGATGTGGAGGAGCAGCGGCTTTACTTTGAGCTCTTCCCGGATGACAGAGCTTCTCACCCTATCTCTAAGGGAGAGCCCCGCCACACGGCGGAGGAAACTCCTTTCGGCCGCTTGTACCCATGATCTTGTCCTTTCGGTCATAACCCAAAGCTCATGACCATAAGTGAGGATGGGAACGTAGATCGACCGGTAAATTGAGAGCTTTGCATTCTAGCTCAGGTTTTTCTTCACCACAAAAAGTTGATACAGCGTACGCATTACTGGAGACGCCGCACCGATTCGCCTGTCGATCTCACAATCCACTCTCCCCTCACTCATGAACAAGAGTCCGGGATACTTCAACTCCTCCACTTGGGGCAAGATCTCCTCCCCAACCCGGAGATGGCACTCCACCATTTTCCAGGTGAGAACCATGGACTCGGACTTGAAGGTGCTGATTCCCATCCCAGTCGCTTCACTCGGCTGCGAACCAATTCTGTGAAAACCGAAAATTTTGACCAGATGAACCCATCAGGACCACATCATCAGCAAAAAGCAGAGACATAATCCTGCAGCCACCAACCAGACACCCTCAACGCCCTGACTGCGCCTCGAAATTCTGCCCATAAAAATTATGAACAGAATCGGTGACAAAGGGCAACCTTGGCGGAGTCCAACCCTCACTCGAAACGTGTCCGACTTACTGCCGGCAATGCGGACCAAGCTCTGACACTGATCATACAGGGAGCCGACAGCTACAATCAGACAGTCCGATACCCCATACTCTCTGAGCACTCCCCACAGGACTTCCTGCCTGTCCTACCCGGTTGAATGCCTTCTCCAAGTCCACAAAGCACATGTAGACTGGTTGGTCAAACTCCCATGCACCCTCAAGGACCCTGCAAGACTATAGAACTGGTCCACAGTTCCACGACCTGGACGAAAACCACACTGTTCCTCCTGAATCCGAGGTTTGACTATCCTCCTCTCCAGTACACCTGAATAGACCTTACCGGGAAGGCTGAGGAGTGTGATCCCACGATAGTTGGAACATACCCTCTGGTTCCCTTTCTTAAAGAGAGGAACCACCACCCCGGTCTGCCAATCCAGAGGTACCGCCTCCGATGTCCACGCGATGTTGCACTGTCTTGTCAACCAAGACAGCCCCACAGCATCCAGAGCCTTAAGGAACTCTGTGCGGATCTCAACTACCCCCGGGCATTTCCCCCGAGGAATAGAAGATTAAAATAAAATAAAAAATCGGTCTTAGCCTGGGCCCTGGAGTGGGGGTGCAGACTGAGGCCAAGGGAAAAAAAAAAAAAACACAACAACTCATAGCCATAGTACACATCCCTCTTCCATGTGTGTAAGAGGGAAACATCAAACATCAAAGAACACAGAGGACATTAAAGACATTAAAGCAGCAGATACAACCAGACACTTCTACATACAGCTATGAATAAAAAGTTAAATAAACATATACACTGTGGTGGCCTCTGCGGTGTTCCACGCCATTGTCCGCTGGGGAGGAGGGAGGATGGCCAGAGACAGAAGCAGACCCAACAAAGCAACCAAGACAGCCGACTCCGCTCTCGGCCAATGTCCAGTCCGCATGGATGAGCGAGGATACTTCCAAGGTGACTGAGATGTCCGACACCTGCTCACCCAGTCGACACACCGCAAAGCCTCTCCGTCCCAGCGCTCAGTGCTAGCTCCGCAGCCCTGAGCGGATGGATGGATGGATATTAAGAATTACTTCTATCTTTAATTATGATCATGATTTATGGTTATGTTAGGCCAGCAGAGAAGGCCCTGCTGGCCCTGAAGGCACACCACTGCATGCTCCCCATTGGCCGGACGATGTGGTCAACATAGACGTAGCTTTTGTCTCATTATGCCAACAACATCCAAAACAAAACAGGACACATCTAATCCGCCCAAACTCAAAACAAGTGAGGCGGAGCGCTTGGGTTAATAGTGAGGCTTTAAAACCTGGTTTTAAACATTTACTAGCGTCTTGACCCGTAAAAAAAAACATTTCCGGGATTTTGCGATGTCAAACATCTTACCGATCGTTGCAATATTTCTTTACCGCATGCATTTTCCCTGATGAGTTTCGCCAATTGCCGCCAATCGTATTTATCATTAAGTAGCACTCAAACATTCACGTCAAATGTCTAAGAGATCAAACATTACCCTGCATCGGCTCCCGCACATCCGCACTTCCTTGTTTACATTGATTGATTGAGTGATGTTCACGTGTAATTATATCACCACTATAGAACCCACTCAACATTTCTCCAATGTTCTCAACGAAAGCGGGGGTGCTCTACGGCGGTGAGATAATAAACGAAAGTTTTATGATTGACAAGTTCTTGTCCAGAACTGAGCAGGCAGCGGAAATAAGGCTTATTTTGATCGTGATTTTTAAGCAAATGGGCACACTTGTGTGAATTTGTCACATGTGCAAAAATGCTGTAGTAGGTCTCTGTTAACTGGTGTTAGTGTGAAGATACACTTTATGAATGAAGAATACATTGCAAATGACCTTAGTATGTAGGCATATGTGCAAAAGTGATGACCCTGAACCATTTTTACAGTACATCTATACTATAGGGCAGTGGTTCACAAATGGAGGTACGCGTACCCCTGGGGGTACTTGAAGGTATGCCAAGGGGTACATGAGATTTTTTTATTAAATATTCTGAAAATAACAACAATTCATAAATCCTTTATAAATATATTTATTGAATAAAACTTCAACAAAATATGAATGTAAGTTCATATACTGTGAAAAGAAATGCAACAATGCAATATTCAGTGTTGACAGCTGGATTTTTTGTGGACATGTTCCATAAATATTGATGTTAAAGATTTCTTTTTTTCTGAAGAAATGTTTAGAATTAAGTTGATTTCTATTGCAATCCCCAAAGAGGGCACTTTAAGTTGATGATTACTTCTTTGTGTAGAAATCTTTATTTAATATTGAATCACTTATTTTTCAACAAGTTTTAGTTATTTGTATATCTTTTTTTTCCAAATAGTTCAAGAAAGACCACTACAAATGAGCGAAATTGTGCACTGTTATACAATTTAATAAATGAGAAACTGATGACATAGTGCTGTATTTTACTTCTTTATCTCTTTTTTCAACCAAAAATGCTATGCTCTAATTAGGGGGTACTTGAATTAAAAAAATGTTCACAGGGGGTACATCACTGAAAAAAGGTTGAGAACCACTGCTACAGAGTAGTCCGTGTACAGTTGGTATAAAAAGTTTCATTTCTATAGCAATGTCCCTTGAGAGAGAATAAAGGAACAACCGGATTGATTTTCTGCAGCTTTCAGTTTTTTTCTGCGATTTTATTGCATCAAATACAAAAAAAAACATGGTAAAAATTAAATCAGATTTCTTGAAAATGGCCTCCAAGATCTCAGGGAGGACTGGTATATTGCTGTCAATATTTAAAAATGTGCTGTGCATTTGAATTTGAATTGCAAATTAAACAATTTTTGTTAAATGTGTTTAGATCTTCTTTTGGTAAAAGTTGGAAAGCAGACTGAAAGCATTAATAACACATGTGTAAAGTTCTAAACTGAGGCACCGTTATTCGAGAAACACAACTTTTACGGCAACGAAATGAAAAGGCAACCTCGAATTCAGTAATCGTGGGCCGAAAATATCACAAAAAAAGCGGCGAAATCTCGGGCAGAGACGAGTAAATGCTATTTCTTGCTTAGTAATTTTGACGATCAGTCACTTCATTTCTGTTTGACTATTGTTTAGAACTGTACATGCAAGATTGCTTTATTCTCCTCAGTTGATGACATTAAAAGCATCTTACCTGCCTTTCACTTTCCTGCTTCCTGCATCTTGGGGTAGCTACCACTGCAGCCATGCGAGTTTGTGACAGTAATGTAGGTATATGCACTTATATTATATAGTAAATGTTAAAAGCCTACTGAAATGAGATTTTCTTATTTAAACGGGGGTAGCATGTCCATTCTATGTGTCATACTTGATCATTTTGCGATATTGCCATATTTTTACTGAAAGGATTTAGTATAGAACATCGACGATAAAGTTCGCAACTTTTGGTCGCTAATAGAAAAGCCCTGCCTTTACCGGAAGTATGTGCGCGTGACGTCACGAGTTGCAGGGCTCTACACATATTCACATTGTTTATAATGGGAGCCACCAGCAGTAAGATCAATTCGGACCGAGAAAGCGACAATTTCCCCATTAATTTGAGCGAGGATGAAAGATTTGTGAATTAGGATATTGATAGTGAAGGACTAGAAAGAAAAAAAAAAAACGACGGCTCCGGGCAGCGGCAAAGTGAGAGTTTCAGATGTAATGAGACACATTTACTAGGATAATTCTGGAAGATCCCTTAGCTGCTTATTGTTTTAATAGTGTTTTAGTGAGATTTTAAAGATTGTAAAGACATACCTCGAGGTCAGATGGCTGCGGTGAACACGCAGTGTCTCAGAGAGAAGCCGAGGAGCCAAGCTCACAGCTGCCTTTTTTGACAGCTGCTGCAGGACGACGAATAATCCACTGATGTCTCCGGTATAATATATATATCACAATTTCCCCATCCAAAAACATGCGGGTTGACGTAGAGAAAACATGTTCGCTTGACCGCTCTGCTTCACAACAAACAAAGAAAAATCGGCTGTGTTCCGGTGCTGAAGACAGCTGCAATCCACCGCCTTCCACCAGCAGCATTGTTTTTTATAGTCTCCGTTATTAAATGAACACATTGCAAAAGATTCAGCAACACAGATGTCCAAAATACTGTGTAATTATGTGATTAAAGCAGATGACTTTTAGCTGTAAGTGGTGCAGCGCTAATATTTCCTAACAGTCCGTGACGTCACGCGTAAACGTCAACATTTCGCGACGTTTTCAACAAGAAACTCGCGGGAAATGAAAAAAATTGCAATTTAGTCAACTAAAAAGGCCGTATTGGCATGTGTTGCAATGTTAGTATTTCATCATTGATGTATAAACTATCAGACTGCGTGGTCGGTAGTAGTGGGTTTCAGTAGGCCTTTAAAGTTAAGTAGCAAAATGATTAATTTTGGTTGAAAGAATCTCAATCTGATCCAAAAAAACAAACGCCGTTGTCTTTTTTTCACCGTTTAACAAAACATTGTACGGTTGTCCATAATCTTTCGCAACACATGCATATATATGCATCAAATGAGTACTCAAGAGGTATATTCTTGACAAAATGTATCTTGAAGTAACTTAAATTGGCGATTTAGGAAAAGAGGTGTCCCTGCTTGACCCGACACATGAATGTGAGGCAATGAAATGAGAACAAGGTGGACTTGATTGGATCTCATTGTGCCTCACGGGTCATATGGCGCTCTCTGAGAGCTCATTGTGAGGCCGGGGACTGAAGAACAGCGCCTGTGGCATCAGCACATGGACCTTCTTGAAGTATTATTGATTCCCATGTGAGATTAACAGAGGTCTACATGCACATGCACACACAAGATTGATTTACAAAGATCCTTAGCCGCTGTAATATATTTGGATAGCCTCAATTTGCAATTATTTTTATTGGGATTTCCCACTTAAAATAAACGTCCAATATGTACGTCATGGAAATTTGAATTACACATAGTGATGATGTGGAATGAATAAAGCTTTTCTTTGGATCTAAACCATGTGAGCATTTAACCCATACAAGACACAACTATTTAAAAGCCGTATTCATTAAATGGCTCTTAGGTCCAATGTGTGGATCATTTGTTCATCCAACGCACACAGAACGATGGACAACTCTGTCCGTCTCCTTGCAGGGCTGGATCCATCAAGAACTGTACTCAATGTGCTGTTAAGGTGATGAGGCATGCAAGCCCTAAGCACAACTGATTGTTAGGTGAACAGGCTTCAAAGATGGCTGCAAAATGAGCCACTTTGGGGCCAAAGAAAGTTGCGAGAGTCTTAAATAAAGGTAAACATACATGTGTGCTGGTGTTGTCCCGACACCAATATGTTGGTACCGAAAATTATTTTGATACTTTGCGGTACTTTTCTAAATAAAAGCTACCACTAAAAATGCATTTTTGGCTTTATTTTATAAAAAATGTTACGGTACATTAAACATATGTTTCGTATGGCACGTTCGTCCTTAAATAAAATAGTAAACATACAAGACAACTTGTATTTTAGTAGTAAGTAAGCAAACAAAAGCTCCTAATTTAGCTGCTGACATGTGCAATAACATATTGTGTCATTTTCCATTCTATTTTTTTGTTAAAATTATCAAGGACAAGTGGTAGAAAATGAATTATCAATCAATCAATCAATCAATGTTTACTTATATAGCCCTAAATCACGAGTGTCTCAAAGGGCTGCACAAACCACTACGACATCCTCGGTAGGCCCACATAAGGGCAAGGAAAACTCACACCCAGTGGGACGTCGGTGACAATGATGCCTATGAGAACCTTGGAGAGGAGGAAAGCAATGGATGTCGAGCGGGTCTAACATGATACTGTGAAAGTTCAATCCATAATGGATCCAACACAGTCGCGAGAGTCCAGTCCAAAGCGGATCCAACACAGCAGCGAGAGTCCCGTTCTCAGCGGAGCCAGCAGGAAACCATCCCAAGCGGAGGCGGATCAGCAGCGCATAGATGTCCCCAGCCGATACACAGGCAAGCAGTACATGGCCACCGGATCGGACAGGACCCCCTCCACAAGGGAGAGTGGGACATAGGAGAAAAAGAAAAGAAACGGCAGATCAACTGGTCTAAAAAGGGAGTCTATTTAAAGGCTAGAGTATACAAAATGAGTTTTAAGGTGAGACTTAAATGCTTCTACTGGGGTGGCATCTCGAACTGTTACCGGGAGGGCATTCCAGAGTACTGGAGCCCGAACGGAAAACGCTCTATAGCCCGCAGACTTTTTTTGGGCTTTGGGAATCACTAATAAGCCGGAGTCCTTTGAACGCAGATTTCTTGCCGGGACATATGGTACAATACAATCGGCAAGATAGGATGGAGCTAGACCGTGTAGTATTTTATACGTAAGTAGTAAAACCTTAAAGTCACATCTTAAGTGCACAGGAAGCCAGTGCAGGTGAGCCAGTACAGGCGTAATGTGATCAAACTTTCTTGTTCTTGTCAAAAGTCTAGCAGCCGCATTTTGTACCAACTGTAATCTTTTAATGCTAGACATGGGGAGACCCGAAAATAATACGTTACAGTAATCGAGGCGAGACGTAACAAACGCATGGATAATGATCTCAGCGTCTTTAGTGGACAGAATGGAGCGAATTTTAGCGATATTACGGAGATGAAAGAAGGCCGTTTTAGTAACGCTTTTAATGTGTGCCTCAAAGGAGAGAGTTGGGTCGAATATAATTGTCACAATCCGTGACTCGGATCGTTAATGGTTTTGCCCTATTTATGTCTTTGTTCATGTCTCGTTTCTGGACTCTGCCGATCCTTGTTTGAGCACTTCCTTGTTTGTGTTAGTCACCATGGCAACGTATTGTGTTCCTCCTCACGGGCTCCTGTCACACACCTGTTTCTAATAATTATTTGTGTATTCAAGCCCACCTGGTTCCTTAGTTCGTCCTCGGTCCATTACTTGCTTTTCGCAACAAGTCACGTTTTGTATCCTTGTGCCCTCGATTAGTTTGTGCTAAGTTCCGCCTTAGCTTCACGTGCGTGTGGCACGTCGTTTAATGTTTTCTGTTTCCTGATACGTTTTTAGCATTAGCTTTCCGTGCATTGGCACGCGCTTTGTTTTTCCCCTTTTTGCACTAGTGTTCTTTTGTTTTATTATATTAAAACTTATTCTTACCTGCAATCCTGCTGACTGGTAGTGTGTGCATCCACGAAGTGGCAACTCCGCGCAACAAGTGCGCCGAACGCGTGACAATAATACCCAGATTCTTTACCGTGCCGCATTGTTTAATTATTTGTTTGTCAAATGTTAGAGTTGTATTATTAAATAGAGGTCGGTGTCTAGCAGGACCGATAATCAGCATTTCCGTTTTTTTGGCGTTGAGTTGCAAAAAGTTAGCGGACATCCATTGTTTAATTTAATTAAGACACGCCTCCAGCTGACTACAATCCGGCGTGTTGAATCTACTTGTTCATGTACTGTTAATATCTGCTCACTTTATCCTTTAACATGATCTTCATACACTTCTGTTAAGATGTAATAATCACTTATTATTCTATTGTTTGATACTTTACATTAGTTTTGGATGATACCACAAATTTGGGTATCAATCCGATACCAAGTCGTTACAGGATCATACATAGGTCATATTCAAAGTCCTCATGTGTCCAGGGACATATTTCCTGAGTTTATAAACATTATATATATATTTTTAAAAGGGAACATTATCACCAGACCTATGTAAGCGTCAATATATACCTCGATGTTGCAGAAAAAAGACCATATGTTTTTTTTAACCGATTTCCGAACTCTAAAAGGGTGAATTTGTCACGCTTCGCGGCGCACTTGCTGCGCGGAGTTGCCACTTCGTGGATGCACACACGACCAGTCAGCAGGATTGCAGGTAGGAACAAGTTTTAATATAATAAAAACAAACGAACAATGGTGCAAAAAGGGGAAACTCCTTTTTGCACCACGGAAAGCTAATGCTAAAACGTAGCAAGAAACAGAAAACATTAAACGATGTGCCACACGCACGTGAAGCTAAGGCGGAACTTAGCACAAAATAATCTATGATCCCAAATACAAACCGTGACGTGTTGCGAAAAGCAAACAATGGACCGAGGACGAACTAAGGAATCAGGTGGGCTTAAATACACAAATAATTATTAGAAACAGGTGTGTGACAGGAGCCCGTACGGAGGAACACAATACGTTGCCATGGTGACTAACACAAACAAGGAAGTGCTCGAACAAGGATCGGCAGAGTCCAGAAACAAAACATGAACAAAGACATATAAAAAGGGCAAAACCATAAACGATCCGAGTCACGGATCGTGACAGAATTTGGCGATTTAAACGCCTTTCAATTGATAGCCTGTCGAGCGATGACCTTTCACCCGTGACGTCACAACATGAAGCAATCCGCCATTTTCTCAATCTTATTACACGCACCAAGTCAAATCAGCGCTGTTTTTTTCCGATATCCACACAAGAATGTGTGGATATCCTGCGACACTCAAAGCAGATTCATTTCCAACGATAAAGTCAACGAAATCTGCAATATTGGAAAATAGACCACCACTGAATCTGCCCGAGTGCGAGCTATTCAGGGATGACGGCAGTCTCTTCCCGCAGACGAGCGAGGTAAACCCCCTGGATATGATTTATGCCACTTCTTTTTCTGTCTCATTTTGTCCACCAAACGTATAAGGTTGTGCATGAATGCACAAAGGTGAGTTTTGTTGATGTTATTGACTTATGTGGAGTGTGCTAATCAGACATATTTGGTCATGGCATGACTGCAAGCTAATCGAAGCTAACATGCTATTTAGGCTAGCTGTATGTACATATTGCATCATTATGCCTCATTTGTAGCTATATTTGCATCCAGCTTCTCCCTCCACCCACATTTAATGCCAAACAAACACATACCAATTGTTGGTTAGAAGGCGATCGCCGAATTCGTCCTCACTTCCACTGTCGTGATATGGCTCAATAGCTTCAGTTTCTTCTTCAATTTCCTTTTGGCTACCTGCCTCCACACGCCAACCATCCGTTTCAATACATGCGTAATCTGTTGAATCGCGTACGCCGCTGAAATTCGAGTGTGAATCCGAGCTAATAACGCTATACCTTTCTGTGCTATCCGCCATGTTTGTTTCTGTGTGATCACGCTGTGACGTCACAGGATAATGGACGGGTGGATATAACGACGGTTAAAATCAGGCACTTTGAAGCCGTTTTCTGGATATTGCGTGATGGGTAAAATTTTGAGAAAAACTTCGAAAAATAAAATAAGCCACTGGGAACTGATTTTTAACGGTTTTAACCCTTCAGAAATTGTGATAATGTTCCCCTTTAAAAACGAAAGAAGATGTTGTGATGCCAAAAAATATCGATGTAATCGTGATAGTATCGACTAGATACGCGATTGTGCTTTTCAGAGGCGGTATAGTACCAAATATGATTCATTAGTACCGTGGTACTGTACTAATACTGTTACACCGTACAACCCTAATGTGTATTCTGTAAATATATGTACTTTGAAATTATTTTTGCTCGTTAAATTATAATTATCGTCAATAAAATGGATTTTGTGTTAATATTTCCGTATGAGTTGGTCTTTGTTGGACCTTTTGGAACGGATTACAAAAACAGAGGTGCCAGTGTAATATTAACCTTCCTCTTGTGTTAGCTTTCTGTTACCATCTCTTATGTTAACGGGTCGGTTTTGACCCATGTCTTAAATCAGCTGTAAAATACACTAAAAACAATGATCTATCATCCAATTTGTTTCTCATCTCTCAGTTACCTCGTTAGGCTTCCTTATCCTTGAAAATATTGGTTTTAATATTTTTGGTTTGGGCCATTGGGCCTTTTTTTTGTCAGTATACCCCTCGATTTAAATTTTTAAAAATGGTAAAACGAACCTCAAGAGAATCATATAAATAAAAAAAAGGTTGTTGTGTTACCTAACTATTACTAAGGGGTATTAGAACACATCTCTTAAATAAATGTGTTTTATTTATTTTTTCATTTTAAGAATTTTAACTATAGTAACATCTATGGTGTTACGGGTCAATTTTGACCCATACATATTTACTTAAAGAAAAAGGCTAAAAAGTATTTTTTTCAGCAACAGAAATCCAACATCAAACAAACAACAACCAACAACCAATCAAGCAAATGAAACCAAGAGGAATAGATTACTAGTTCCAAAACTAATACAAAAACAAAATCAGAGTGGCAAAAAGTGACACTTTTAGTGTCCGTCTTTTGTTTGTTTTTGTACAGGATAACAAGGTAAAATGAGAATCCACTAAAGCTGACATGATTGGGAGAGGAGCTGGATGTCAGTGTGTTCAGTTTTGGCTCTTATCATTGCTTTATCATCTTATTTTTATAACTGGGTCGAAACTGACCCTAACAACACCAAGGGCATAATTTCTACCAGAGCATTTTATAATTTAGTGAAAAAAATTAAAATGTTTTATTTTGTTGACAAAGAGGTTCCTGACAAAGTCAAAAAGCTTTGATGCAAAAAAATAAATGTATGTGGTGTTTTTATGCATTTAAAAACTAAAACGAGTCGGTGCCGAACCTAACACAAGACGAAGGTTAATCTGACCTAAACTCTTACAGTGCAGTAAAGAGTGCGATCTGTGCTTGCACGTTATGGAGCGGCGGTGCATGGGTGCAAAGATCTTTTGAAATGAACAGACAACACAAGTCTATTTTTGACATTCTCCCATCTAGATGTATCACAGCTGTTTTGAATGAGGAGATGCAATAGACGATCATATGTTTTGCCCCGGAAAAGTGCAGTGGTACAACTTAATAGTTCAATGATGCAACCTACCCTTAAAATGACATATGCATCCAATTTCTCCCACAAGTGTTTTTAAACAGATCCAGACCTAAAGTCGCCTCGATGCATCACTGAATGAAAACAGGTTATATCTGCATCGTGTAAAAAAAAAACCTAAAATGCAGCCACGGACTGTAACAATGTTAAGTTTTTTTTTTTTTTTATTTGAAGTATTTAAACGTGTTGCCAGTTCTCATCTTATGCAGTCACAGCTGCAGGGGCAATGTGTACAAACTCTCTGGAGCGCTCAGCACCCTCTGCTTGCTTGCCCCTCTCATTGGCTGAACCTCGCCCGTGATGTCATCGGTGCACATTATAAGGGCTCTGACAAATAGCCTGAGAGACACATGAGAAGCAAAGCCGCTCAACTGAGGGGCAGAGTGAGTGAGACACCGGGAGAATAAGAAATAGCCGTTAGGAAGAAAGACATGTGAGTTGTGACTAAAACAACTTGAACCGTGACTTTTCTGTCGGGAGGCAGGAAGGAAGGAAGCCACCTGTGGAGGTTTGTGTTTTATATTTGCTTAACTTGTTTTATGCTGACTGAAGCGCCGCCGAATTGGATTGACGCTTTTTTTTTGGCGTCAGTTTGTTCAGCGGGTGTAATTCAACTACCAGCAGACATGTGGGTGTCCTTAGTAGTTAGTACTTGTTTGGTTTTAAGGTTTTGCTTCTTGCACATACTGCTTCAAATAAAAATGCTGGTCTTAATTTGCATATGTTTGTTTGTTTTTTTCAGATGGAAAGCCCAACTCCTCCGCTGTATCTCAATACGAGCACAGTGATGTTCAACTCTTCATCAGAGCCAACCAAAAACCAGGAGGGTTTCAGCGAGGCGACCATGATTCTGCTGGGCATGATCATGTCGTTGCTCATCCTGTGTATCGTTTTTGGCAACATCCTGGTCATAACCGCAATCGCCCGCTTCCAGCGTCTCCAGAACGTTACCAACTGTTTCATCACCTCCCTGGCTTGCGCCGACCTGGTAATGGGCCTCATCGTGGTCCCCTTTGGTGCCTTTTATATCATCTTCAAGACCTGGCACTTTGGTAGTTTTTGGTGCGAGTTTTGGACGGCGACCGATGTTCTCTGTGTGACCGCCAGCATCGAGACCTTGTGCGTCATCGCCATTGATCGTTACTTGGCCATCACTTCGCCCTTCCGCTACCAGACCATGCTGACAAAATGCAAAGCTCGCATTGTGGTGGTGCTGGTGTGGGTGATCGCCGCCTTGATATCCTTCCTGCCCATCCACATGAAGTGGTGGATCTCCGATGACAAAGAAGCGAGGGAGTGCATCGAGGACAGCAGCTGTTGCGAGTTCTACACCAACATGGCCTATGCCATCACCTCCTCGATCATCTCCTTCTACATCCCCTTGGTCATCATGGTGTTTGTCTACAGCCGTGTTTTTCAGGAGGCCAAGCGGCAACTCAAAAAGATCGACCAAAGCGTGGGACGGTTTCACAACAGCGACAACCTGAAATCTCTGGAGGCTAACAACGGGCGCGGGCAGAAGAAAGTAAAATTCTGCCTACGGGAGCACAAAGCTTTGAAAACTTTGGGCATCATCATGGGGATCTTCACCTTATCCTGGCTGCCCTTCTTTCTGCTCAACGTGGTGGTGGCCATATGGAAAGTTGAAGACATTGACCTAACATTTAGGATTCTCAACTGGATAGGGTACGCAAACTCAGCCTTCAATCCGCTCATTTACTGCCGGAGCCCCGAGTTTAGAAACGCCTTCAAGGAAATCCTCTGCTTCAAACGGAACCACGTCTCCAAAGCGGGGCCTGTCAATGGATACATCTATAACCGACACAGCTGGCAGAGTGAACAGCAGGGGCGGAGTAAACGCAACTCGGAAGACAGCGACCCCGACGAGGGCTGTCTGGGGAAATCAGCGTGTGTCGGCAGTGTTGAGGACAGAGTGGTGGACTCCAACGGGAACTGCAGCAAAGACCTCACCAGTGTATCAGCTGTACTTTAAACAATGACACTTTTTTTGCCAAGAGGGCAACTTTTATGTTTACACTGCTGTCATGAACCTATCGACTTTGGCAGGTAAGGCCAGTGCAGCGGCATAGTAAGAGTCATGGCATGCCACACGTTACAGAAATACTGCACATTTTACTCGTTCACTTTGTGCATAACCGACCTACCTCACCGCATCTCCAATGTGGGCTTGCCTTTCAGTAACACAATAGCACAGATGCTGCTCATTTAAAAAACAAATGGATCTTAAAACCTTTATGTGTTAAATCGGAATCCATGGTGCTCAGTTTGAAGCGAGACATTCCAAAACCATTCCGCAATAGTCCAGCTATCCTATATTTGAATCGCTAAACAAGAGGTTTGGCATCATTCCCCTTTGCTGGATTATGAGGCCCTCGCTCGGCTGATCTCCCTTTTACAGCCTGCTTCATGGGAGGTTGTGTAGCAGATAGCGCCACTGATAAATAACACTTATCTACGTCTCACTGGCGCAAGCAACGCCCGGGGGGTAAATTCTGTTGGCTGCATGATAAAAGCCTGCACATTTGTTGAGCAATGAACAATCCCATTACCAGGACTAGTAAGGTTAATGTTTTTAAATTATTCTAAGCAGCACAAGTTGAAGGTGTCTTTATTGCATTCAGCGCACTGGTTCATTTGAATGTAAGACATGTTTGTTCCTGAAATGTTTGAATGTATTGTTTACAACGTGTGTTTATGCACATACCGTAAGGCTGAGAATAGTCGAGACGAAATATTTGGCGTGTGTTTAGGATGAATCATATCAAAGAGAAGAGGAAAGAAATGCACCTTTATCATTGTGATGTTTTCCAGACGTCGTTTTTCCTTAAATGGACGTTCCGCGCTATCATGAAACGATCCAGAGGAGTGTCAGGCACAGTATTCCTGACTCGCTGTGTCTGTCTATCAGGAAGTGACCCAATCCAGCTTAGCCCAGCCCAATAAACATGAGTAAATCCATTATCCCTTGTGTCAAGCTACAGACTCTCCTCCCTTAAAACAACACTGCCATACAAAGTTCTCAGTTTGAAAGTCGGCAGTCCCGAAAGAGCCGGTGTGGACAAGTTTATAGGGACTGCATCTCACACGCTTGGCCTAGAATTGCTGACTGATAATAGAGTTGCATGCTTTGAACACAATCAGTGTTAGTGACCTGTGTTCTTGTGGACGCAGCCTGGTCTGGTCCAATGACGCCATCAAAGCTTTGAACTTTGTATCTTTATGCACTGTCACTCAGCATGGCAAAACGTAGGAAATTGACACAGGTCAATGTTTGGGAAGTGGAAAATAAGCTTTCCTCTCATAGTAGTTTAACGCTCCCTGGGTTTCTTTTTCATGGATTTATTACAAAGTAAATGCAACGGTTGACTGTCGTAAAAAAAAAAAAAAAGGTTCTCCAGATGTATTTTCACTGTGCAGAGTAAGAAAAAAAAGAAGAAAACAGGATTTGATTCCTGCCCAACATTTTTATTTATTTACATACGCCATGCAAAACAATTTTGTCTCCGTTTTGTCTTTGTCACTGTGGGTTTCACTGTCACGTTTCAGGTTTGTACAAAACAGCTGTCATTCCTTGAATGGATTTTTTTAAACCGATTTATTTGGCATGGTCAATTTGTCTTGTCGCCGATGTGCTGTTGCTGTTTCTTTTTAAAATAATGATCTGATTGGTCTTATTAATGCGGGTCTTTGAACTATACTCCTTTTTCTCTCCTGGCATCTCAGTTCTGGTAACCTCCATGTGCGCATAAAACAGTCATTTAAAAGACAAGACATCTAGACGACATTCCAAGACTTGAGAAAGTTAAATGGATGGATTACGGTTTCATTGGATGTATCATGTCAAAAGAGATTAATTGGTTCTCAAGTGCATATTAAAAGTGCATACATTTGTATTCAAGACACATTATAAATGACTAAGGGGTTAAATTATCAATTTGTACCTATATATTATTATAATTTTGGTTTTGGACTTTTGTGTTCATGTTTGCAAAGACTGGGACAAGGCTGATTGTTGTGGCTACTTGGTGTGTGTAATTGTTACTAAATATGCTAAAGGTTCTGTGTGAAAAGTGGTCTCTCTTGCAGTTGAATGTTTACTCAATGTTTTTTGGTTCGCACAAGTTTGTTGCGGTAAATACAGTAACTCTGTTGCATCATGTGGTGTCCTGTGATATATTTATAAACATCTGGAGTCATTGTGTTGAAATAAATTATTTACCTGTTGCATGAACTGTCCTCTTTTTATGAGCACTCAATTGCACCACAGTAAAGTTGTCATGTTTAATTTTATTGGATGCATTAAACAATTATGCTTATTCTATTCCCAGATGTCTCAATTAATAAGAAATACATTTGTGTTACAGTATATCAGTATCTTGTGATTTCGAGTAGCTTATTTAAGGGTAAAATAATATTATGATTAAATGCTCAGTGTTTAATTACTTAATTCTAGACGTTTATAATAACAAATTACCACAAAATAGCATAAAAACAAGGCTATGTAAATGCTTGTACGTACAAGAAAATCCTTAATATTGTTACGGTAGCTAGAATAGTGATGCAACCTCCACTAGAAAAATATACTGAAATATGAGATGCAGATGAACAACATACTGTATTTCCTTGTATTGCCGCCGGGTATATAATATGCGCCTGCCTAGAATTACTGGCGGGTCAAACTCGTTTCGCAAAATAATTAGCGCATGCTTAGCATTACCGAAGGCTCAGGATTAACACCGGGTGAAAATCGTTTCGCAAAATATTATTTTTACTAGCGCATGTCTAGAATTTCCGCCGGGTCAAACTCGTTTGGCCAAATAATTAGCATATACCTAAAATTTCTGCCGGGTCAAACTCGTCACGTCACGAGTGACACTTCACCTGTCATCATTTTCAAAATGGAGGAGGCTGATTTCAATCATTTGAAATCACATAAAGGGAAGGAGATTAAGAGCTATTAGGGATGGCGTGGCACAGTGGGAGAGGGGCCATGCGCAACCCGAGGGTCTCTGGTTCAATCCCCACCTAGTACCAGCCTCGTTACGTCCGTTGTGTCCTGAGCAAGACACTTCACCCTTGCTCCTGATGGGCTCTGGTTAGCGCCTTGCATGGCAGCTCCCTCCATCAATGTGTGAATGTGTGTGTGAATGGGTAAATGTGGAAGTAGTGTCAAAGCGCTTTGAGTACCTTGAAGGTAGAAAAGCGCTATACAAGTACAACCCATTTATCATTTACCATTTATTCAGTAGGATTTAAGGTCCAAGCTATTGAATATGCTAAAAAGAACAGTAAGCAGCTATGTTTTATTAATATACCGTAGCTGCGTGTGTCAAATATGAGTCATTAAATGACTCCCGCCTCCTGGTGGTAGAGGGCGCTTGTGATCCTTCTTGCGACAACTTGGCTGCAAAGGAAGTGACAACAAGCAGCAAGAGTGAGCAGCGATCGTTTATTTTTCTCATGGAGGATTAAATATCTAAAATAAAACAGTTTTCTAAACTGGACTTTCAATCGAAGCAGGAGGTAATAAAGGAAGATCTTCATCGAGACAGAGAGACTTTTAAAACTGAAGAAAGATAAGGAAGACTTCTATAAACAAGTTATCAATGCTTTTGATCAGAAGGAGCTGCGCATGGACTTAATTTATCCATCCATCCATCCATCATCTTCCGCTTATCCGAGGTCGGGTCGCGGGGGCAGCAGCCTAAGCAGGGAAGCCCAGACTTCCCCATCTCCAGCCACTTCGTCTAGCTCTTCCCGGGGGATCCCAAGGCGTTCCCTGGCCAGCCGGGAGACATAGTCTTCCCAACGTGTCCTGGGTCTTCCCCGTGGCCTCCTACCAGCTGGACGTGCCCTAAACACCTCCCTAGGGAGGCGTTCGGGTGGCATCCTGACCAGATGCCCGGACCACCTCATCTGGCTCCTCTCGATGTGGAGGAGCAGCGGCTTTACTTTGAGTTCCTCCCGGATGGCAGAGCTTCTCACCCTATCTCTAAGGGAGAGCCCCGCCACCCGGCGGAGGAAACTCATTTCGGCCGCTTGTACCCGTGATCTTATCCTTTCGGTCATGACCCAAAGCTCATGACCATAGGTGAGGATGGGAACGTAGATCGACCAGTAAATTGAGAGCTTTGCCTTCCGGCTCAGCTCCTTCTTCACCACAACGGATCGATACAACGTCCGCATTACTGATGACGCCGCACCGATCCGCCTGTCGATCTCACGATCCACTCCTCCCCCACTCGTGAACAAGACTCCTAGGTACTTGAACTCCTCCACTTGGGGCAGGGTCTCCTCCCCAACCCGGAGACTTAATTTATAAGTAAAGGTAATACCACAATAACATTTTTCATTATTAAATATACTTTCCATAATGGTATCCTTACATCACATTCAAATTTATAAGCGCGGGTCTAAATTTACCGCATACCTTTGGTAAGCGCCAAAGTGAGAAGAGGTTTTAAAATAATTAGCGCATGCTTGCCTTTACCGCATGCCTTTGGTTAACGCCGGAGTGAGAAGAGGTTTTAAAATAATTAGCGCATGCTTGCCTTTACCGCATGCCTTTGGTTAACGCCGGAGTGAGAAGAGGTTTTAAATCAATTAGCGCCCCGGCAGCAATTCAAGGAAATACAGTATTCTAATGCAAAATGTGAGTTGTAAATACCAACTTTGTGCTAATGCTCTGGCCAAACAAGTTTGCGGTTGGAAAAATGGTTGACGAGCCCTGCAGTATATCTTTTGAAGGCACCATACTATAGAAATGAAACTTGGATATAGTTTCCAGTTGTCAGGTTGCGGCTTGATTGGCACTATATGTTTATGATACATTTACTCTGCATGCATTCAAAGAACTAATCGTCTCATCATTGTAATGATAACCGACACAATTCATGGAAAGACAAACCTGAAGACTGACAAAACTCACAGTACAGCAATGTGGGGCGCATGAGAGAAAATATTTTAGAACCCCATCTTTCCTTTTTGGTTGCTGGGGGGACAGGAACGGGTCTTGGTGGGTTTGAATGATGCCATTTACACACGTTTCTTACTCCTGAGGGCCTTTTAAGTGGTTTTAATATGTCACAAAATAAATCACTGAATCTAATGACAAACATAAATTTTAAACACAATGAAATGTAAAAGAAAAAGATAAATAAAGCACATTAATAAAAAACACCAACTCCCATTTCTGTCTTGTCAGCAAAAAGCTAATGGAACATTTAGTAAACAAAGAGCATTGCAACTAAAACCTGGCCTGCTTTTTATCTTTCATCACAGTTGTATGTGGGTGCTGTCACGCCAAATTTCTTCCCCCCTACAAAAACCCTCCCCCCACCCCCATTTACTTCCGGGGTCACGTTTCCTCTTACGTCATCCCATAGCTTGTGTTTGTAAATATTTTTATTTATTCAATTTTTTTTATAATATACGTTAAAAAAACGTCTGTATTCTTATAATATAGCGTTATATTTTTATAATATAGCGTTAACAAAACATCCGTATTAATCGGACAAATTAACTTGAGGATATTCCTGACTGAATGCACATTTGGCTTGTGGACGTATGCGGAAATTAATAACATTGTAATTCATTTTTTTTTTAGTTCCCTTTGTAAGTGAACTAAATTAAAATGACATTTATGTGAACTTCAATTTTTTTAGTTTCATTCGTTGTTTTTACGTCAGCACTCATGTTTCCCAGAAATCGTGTTACTTTGGGAATGCATATGTGAACAAATACTCAATGCACATTTGACTACCGTACAGGACGGAGAATTAGTGAATTATATTTATATAGCGCTTTTTCTCTAGTGACTCAAAGCACTTTACAGAGTCAAACCCAATATCTAATTTTTACATTTCCACCAGTGTGGGTGGCCCTGGGAGCAGGTGGGTAAAGTGTCTTGCCCAAGGACACAACGGCAGTGACTAGGATGGCGGAAGCGGGTATCGAACCTGCAACCCTTCAGTTGCTGGCATGGCCACTCTACCAACTGAGCTATAAACGATTTTTGATTCGTTTTCCACGAGTCAACACTACTTCAGGGTGAATTTTTCTTTCAGACGGATGGGTTTTAGGTTGATATTGTTGGCAAACACGATTTACCGAGATTCACTCTAACTTCAAGAAAGAACATACCTTTACTGTATGCAGATGGTCCGTGGTAGCCCAAACACAAAACAAAATATGAATACGTTGTAACAATTAAAATAGTTATATCCTTAAGTAACAAAACTACAAAGAACAATATTTGCAAATGACAAATGAAAAAGAATAGAGAATTTTTTTATCGTGTTAATCGATTTCTTCAGATTCTAGCAGCGAAGTATCCTTCCAGCGACGGGCAGTCAAAGCCGAAGTGTGACGTGGGAGTAAACATGATCCCGGAAGTAAATGGGGGGGAAGGTTTTTGTAGGGGGGAAGAAATTTGGCGTGACAGTTCCTTAAAGGGGAACTGCACTTTTTGGGGAATTTTGCCTATCATTCACAATCTCTATGTAAAACAAAAACACATATGGTTTTACTCTTTTTTTAATGCATTCTAATTCGTAAAATACGGCAAGTACGAGGCGGCTAACAAAGCAGCTAATTATTCCGCCTATGAAACCCAATAAATAACCATGCAAAAACCACCAACAATAGTCTATGTATATCTACCGACCTGAATATTAGCATATTAGCAATAGAAACATGAAACAAAAATTTCTATGTAGGTCTCACTTAGACCTATCTGTTTAACACACAGCTTTTACATCTTGTAGCCTATCCGACTTATATTATTCAGGCTACAAAAAAAAATTAAAAAAAGGTTTGGATCATCATGTATCCCAAAATAGTCATTGTTGTCTCTCCTGAAGTCTACCATGAGTAATAATGTTGTTATTGTTGAAGGGAAAAAGCGAACGTTGTGATGCATCATGTGCTGTCATATGCCTAAAATGAGCAAAGTACAGAAATGTTACATGCTATCATGAATGTACCTGTTACTACATTACATAAATACTTACAGTGTTTATATGAAATAATGATGGAGGCTTTTGGATGTTTTTAGAGCACTGGCAGAAGTGAGCGACTCCCATCGGCTCCATTGTTAGCTGACTTTTGCTAACATTTATTTACGAGATGGATAGAATACAAAAAAGAAAAACAGATGTTCTTGTCTCACATAAGGATTATGAATGATTGACAAAATTCCTAAGCAAAGCTGCAGGCAACGTTGAACAGGCCCCCGCCCCCTTATTCACGTGAGTCGGCCAGCACACACGAAGGTTAAGGTCACGTCCTTTTCCAATTCCCTAACCCAGTGGTTCTCAAATGGGGGTACGCGTACCCCTGGGGGTACTTGAAGGTATGCCAAGGGGTACGTGAGATTTTTTTTTAAATATTCTAAAAATAGCAACAATTCAAAAATCCTTTATAAATATATTTAACAAAATATGCATGTAAGTTCATAAACTGTGAAAAGAAATGCAACAATTCAGTGTTGACTGCTAGATTTTTTGTGGACATGTTCCATAAATATTGATGTTAAAGTTTTCTCTTTTTTGTGGAGAAATGTCTAGAATTAAGTTCATGAATCCAGATGGATCTCTATTACAATCCCCAAAGAGGGCACTTTAGGTTGATGATTACTTCTATGTGTAGAAATCTTTATTAGGGACCGAATGTCCCTTTGACACAGAGGACCCTATTGTTTTTATTAGGTTTTATTATTCTTTATTATTGTTATTATTATTATTATTATTATTAATATTCCGCCGCCTCTTTGAGCTGTAATTTGACTCCTTTAACATGCTTCAAAACTCCCCAAATTTTACACAAACATCAGGACTGGTGAAAATTGCCATATGATAAAAAAACAAACTCCAAAACTCAAAATTGCACTCGAGCACCCCCTAGGAAAAAACACAGACAAAACTGCTTGTAACTTTCGTTAGGAATGTAGGAGAGACATGAAACAAATACTTATATGTAGGTTTGACTTAGACCTACATTTAATACACTCACATACTTTAGCAAAAAATCAACAGGAAGTTGGTAAAAAACCCTTTAAAACAAAGTTTCCTAAAAAAATGTCATTTTTGCCTCTTTGAGCTGTAATTTGACCCCTCTAAAACGCTTCAAAACTCACCAAACTGGACACACACATCAGGACTGGTGAAAATTGCGATCTAATAAAAAAAATAGAATAAAAAAAAAAAAATGTGCTCTAGCGCCCCCTAGGAATAAAACACAGACAAAACTGCTCCTACGGAGAAAAAAAACTGCTTGTAACTTCCGGTAGGAATGTCGTAGAGACATGAAACAAACATTTCTATGTAAGTCTCACTTAGACCTACATTATATTCATTGACATCCTTCAGCAACAATCAACAAAAAGTTGGTAATTACCCCTTCAAAACAAAAGTTTTGTAAAAACCTGTCACCTTTTTTCAAACATTATCTCCTCTGAGCGCGTTTGTTGTGTTTGCTTCAAACTAACACAGGAAAAAGATCTAACCCTTCTGATTAAAAGTTGACGAAAGAGTTTTTCTAACTGCTCCGGTTTTGATTTTACGAGCCTTCAAAGAACTGCTACGCTGCTGCTGCTGCGCTGCTGCTGCTGCGCTGCTGCCGTCTCAAGATGGCCGCTTAAAAGCAGGAAGCAGCAGCGTGACTACAAAATGCAGAGAAGGTAGGTACTGTGCCGGTAAAGATATGTTGACCGGGTGAAAGAAGGAGGCACCAGTTTGACTCCAGGATACAGAGAAGGTCTGTACTGTGCGGTATATGTTGACTGTGTGAAACAAAGGAGGCACCAGTTTGACTCCAGGATACAGAGAAGGTCTGTACTGTGCGGTATATGTTGACTGTGTGAAACAAAGGAGGCACCGGTTTGACTCCAGGATACAGAGAAGGTAGGTAATGTGCAGGTAAAGATATGTTGTCTGGGTGATGGCAGGAAGCACCAGCGTGTATTGGTGAAAGAAAGAAGCAGCAGTGTAACCCCAGGATGCAGGGGAGGTAGGTAACATGCAGGTAAATATATGTTGGATGGGTAAAGCCAGGAAACACCAGCAAAAGTCGGTCCCGTCCATCACTGCTTGCAGCTTTAATTTATAATTGAATCACTTGTTTATTTTTCAACAAGTTTTTAGTAATTTTTATGTCTTTTTTTCCAAATAGTTCAAGAAAGAGCACTACAAATGAGCAATATTTTTGCACTGTTGTACAATTTAATAAATCAGAAACTGATGACATAGTGCTGTATTTTACTTCTTTATCTGTTTTTTTTTCAACCAAAAATGCCTTACTCTGATTAGGGGATACTTGAATTTAAAAAATGTTCGCAGGGGGTACATCACTGAAAAAAGGTTGAGAACCACTGCTCTAACCCACCACCAAAAATTTCAGAAAGATCAGAGCATGTGTAGGGAAGCAGAAATACAGAAATACCACTTCAGCACAAATTGAAAATACTTTATAACAACGGCCCTTGAGCATAAAGTTATGATGATAACATAAACATAATTATTCTAACAACTATGAGAGCTACTTTGACTAAAATAATGACTAAGTTTGCAATTTGTGTTTTATTAAAATGACTGGTACGATTTTAAAAGTTATTTTTTTTTACGAAGCACATGTTCTCTCACACAGTGTGGCCGTTGTCTTTATGATATATTGTGGTAATTTATAATTACATAGAACGAGGTGGGCAAACTACGGCCTGCGGGCGAGTGCTTGATTGATTGCACAGCCCAGGTACATTTTTTCGACTGCTCTGACAGCATAACCAATTTGCAACAACGAGTGGGCTAAAGCAAAGAAAAGTTGACAGCGAATTCCGGGTGTTTAATAACGAATGGACAACTAAATACTTTTTCAGTGACGTCCAGTCAAAGGCTGTATGTCTTATTTGCCAAGAACCTGTCGCGGTTTTGAAGGAATACAACGTAAGTTGTCATTTCTCCACCAAGCACGCTAATTATGCAAACAACCAGTCAATGCAAGAACGGACTGCTATTGCTCAGAAGTTGGAAGCAGGCACAGCAAAACATATTTATCCGAGGAACTACCATCCAAGAATAAAGCACAAAGGCAAGTTAACTACTGGCATTCAAATTAGCCAAGACGATTAAGCCTTTTCCCGAAGGAGAGTTTCTAATAGAATTCATGGTGGAGACAGCAGGTGTTTTATGCCTTTAAAGAAAGAGTAAATTTGAAAAAAATAGCGTAGCACGCAGGACAGTGACTCGCCGAGTGGAGCTAATTGACGAAGACTTAGCGAACAATCTAAACAAAAGACAAGTCATTTACATAATAATCCTTGGCACTGGTTGAAAGTAATGACATTCGGGACACCACTCAGTTTTTGATTTTCGTCAGAGGGAATTTTGGCAATTTTGATATGAAAGAGTAATCCCGAAAAGGCAAAACGTGAGGAGAGGACTTACTTAACGGTGTGGCGGAAGTTATCATGAAGCACAAACTACCTTGGAGTAAGCTAGCTAACGTTACCACGGATGGGTTGCCAAATCTCACAGGAAAAAACATTGGGTTTGTTGTGGAGAGTTATAAAGGACTGTATGGTTCTATAAAGGTAGTCTCATTCGCCCCCCGGGGCGTCGGTCAGGACGCAATGGATAGGATAGTTCGTTTGGCATATGGCAGTTTAGTTGTTTAGTAGGTAGGTTGACAGGCATGGCAGTTTACATTGGATTGGCTGGATCAGGGGCGCTCACACTTTTTCTGCAGGCGAGCTACTTTTCAATTGACCAAGTCGAGGAGATCTACCTCATTCCTATTTATAATTTACATTTATTTATTTATGAAAGAGACATTTTTGTTAACAAGTTAATGGTGTTTAATGATAATACAAGCATGTTTAACACACATAGATTCCTTTCTGTCATGAAGACAAGAATATAAGTTGGTGTATTTGATTCTGATGACTTGCATTGATTGGAATTAGACAGTGGTGCTGATAACGTCCGCATTTTCAAATGGAGGAAAAAAAAAGTCCTCCTTTCTGTCCAATACCACATGAAAGTGGTTGGATTTGGCATCTCATTTGTCCAACTTGCATACTCGTTTTTAAACACTTTGTTATGAGAGTAGCATATGTGTGTGGCCCTTTTATGTCTGGCAGCAGGTGAGTGACGTCAGTGAGTGTGCGGGTGGGCAAGCAAGTGAGAAAGCGGTCGCTGAGGGCGGGGGAGAAATACATTGGCATCAAACTCCGTAGCTTGCTAGCTTGTGCACGCTAGCTTTCTGAGACTCTTATTTTGTTAGCACAGGCAGGATGAAACAGGTCTTTTATGGTGAAGACAGGAACTGTGCAGTCGGTCTTTAGAGTTTTGACAGTAGGTACGGAGTCTCTAGAAATAAAATGTGTTTCTCTGCGTCCGCCCTGTTAGTGATTTTTTTCTTAAATATGAGCTCGCAGCAGCCAGCGTCATCTCACAAGATCCTCGGGTGCCGAGAATGTCAAACAACTGACAAAAGTGAAGTCTTGGTATGATTGATGATTGCTCATTTTTATGTCTATTAATTAATGCCTGGCTTGAGATCGACTGACACAGCCTCCGAGATCGACCAGTCGATCGCGATCGACGTAATGGGCACCCCTGGGCTGGATGGTACAACACTGGTAAGTATTGGTGGTTCTGCAGTAAACAGATAAGAACATCATAACCAATTAATATAGAATACCACAGCCTATGTAGTAATAGTACATATCACCGTAGTGCATTATTATATCATGGATACACAATATAGCATATACCGGTAATAATTGGCATTTAGAACACATTAGCTTCACCAGTAAACAGTAAGCCCTGCCATACACACTACAGGATAACATCAAACCAAGAAGGCACGTAAACGTGGTGCTTGTAACCTGCCGTGCAGGATAAGGTGCTCGCTTACATGTACAATGCCACAAAATGTCCGAAAATGTTCTCTTTGAAGAAATAAAGGACTGGTACATGAAATACATTGTTTAGACCAGGGGTGTCAAACTCAATACAGAGTGGGCCAACATTTCAAACGGAACAAATTAACCTTTTAATAGGGACCCAAACAAGTTTTGCATTTAATATTGAACAAGCAAGGCTTATATAACTTTAATGACATGCAAAATCCAGTTTCAAATAATAATAATAATCATTAAAAAAATATCAATGACATATCAAATAAAATTTGAATAAAAATGTAATGCATTTTTTTTTATTTGCAATCTTCTGAGGTAAATATCAATTTTTTTCCACAGGCTGATAATAAATTTGAAAATAAAATAACAATAATGAATGAACCAAACATTCAAACATTCAAGAGAAAATGCATGAATACAAGGTAAATTATTGGTCAGTTTGCTGGAAGTTTCCTGGAAGAGTTACTGCTGCAAGGGGTTCTGGGTATATGTTTTGTTGTGTTACGGTGCGGATGTTCCCCCGAAATGTGTTTGTCATTCTTGTTTGGTGTGGGTTCACAGTGTGGCGCATATTTGTAAAAGTGCTAAAGTTGTTTATACGGCCACCCTCAGTGTGACCTGTATGACTGTTGACCAAGTATGCCTTGCATTCACTTGTGCGTGTGTGTGTGTGTAAAAGCCACAAATATTATGTGACACGCTGTTAGTATGGAGGAAAAGCGGACGTGACGACAGGTTGTAGAAAACGCTGAAGGCAGTGCCTTAAATGCACGCCCCCAATATAGTTGTCCAGGTGGAAATCAGTAGAAATTCGGGAGAATGGTTACCCCGGGAGATTTTCGGGAGGGACACTGAACTTCGGGAGTCTACCGGGAAAATTAGGAGGGTTGGCAAGTATGAATATTAGCGGTGAATGCAGTGTTACAGCGGCACCGACGCTGTATGACACCGGCGGACCAGCTCTAATGCTAAATTGATATTGCCTCGAGCGCCAAATTAAATTACACGGCGGGCCAGAATTTGACACCCATTGTCTAGACGCTGTAAACAAGGCCCGCTGCGCGCCAAACAACTATATAACGAACTTACGTTCGTCAGTGACGCACCAGGCACCGCAGTGTTATACAATCTTACAAGTTGTAGATATATATACAGGCAGCAAAGGTAAATGACTGGCATTCACCGCTCTGTGCTGTGTTTTGGTTAGAATGAATAAGCGCGCCCCACAATGCCTTGCGCTCTTAAGGTGGACTGCTCAAAATAGTTTCTTAAGGTAGCACAGAGTTTGGGAACCTTTCTAACAGGGTTACTAAAAAGAATCTAGGAGAGGGAGAAAGAGGACAACCTCCAACACGAGGGACTTTTTTCACACTGCAAAATCCACTATTACAGTGGTCCCCAACCTTTTTGTAGCTGCGGACCGGTCAACGCTTGAAAATTTGTCCCACGGACCGGGGGTCGGGGGGTTTTGTTGTTTTGTTTTTTTTTCATAAAGAAATACAATCATGTGTGCTTACGGACTGTATCCCTGCAGACTGTATTGATGTATATTGTTGTACAATGTATACATTGTTTTTTTATGTTGATTTAACGGCCTACTGAAATGAGATTTTCTTATTTAAACGGGGATAGCAGATCCCTTCTATGTGTCGTACTTGATCATTTCGCGATATTGCCATATTTTTGCTGTCCACCTTTGTCCCTCCTATGTACAAAGGGATACTCCCTTGTCATTCCAAAGTGAGTATCCGTTCACAAGTTTCAATTTAGCTGGAAGCAGGAAGTCTTGCGCCGTAGTCGTAGGGATAGAAGAGAAGGAGAACAAAACATTGATTAGGTGGCATGTATACTGTAGCGTCCTGGAAGAGTTGGTGCTGCAGGGAATTCTGGGACTTTGTTCTGTTGGTTTTATGTGGTGTCGCGGTGCAAATATCATACCGGGATGTGTTTGTCATTGTTGTTTAGTGTGGTTTCACTATATGACACATGTTTATGACAGTGTTGGCGTTGTTCATATGGCCACCCTTAGTGTGACATGTAGGTGTGTGTTTCAAAATTAACAGGATCATTAAAAATGGCAATGATCAGACAGAGTGAAATATTCTTTTGACATTTTCAACTGAAGACCATTACTAACCAATCAAACGCTACCATTAATTAGCAAGGCCATTTTCAAGAAGGATATTCAAAGAGAACTTACATCTTTTGAGGCGATGATGTGGGCCAACCCCGGAAGATGGCTCAGCTGTTCTGGCGATGAAATCATCAAGCCGACGATGAGGGGTACCACAGGCTTATACAACGTCAAATAGTGAGTTTGTTTGAATTGAATTCAAGTATTTATTTAAAACCTGCATATTTTTTTTACATCTTGGTAGAGACATTTGTGCAAGGCTTGGAAAGGGGTTGGATGAAGCAGGTGCTTATAGTATCCCAACCCCTCTCACTCATCCTACATTTAACATAAACAATATAATACATCTTCAAATATTGTATTTTTCCACTTTAAATGATTTTTGCAATTTTAATTTTGACAGCACCACTTAATATATGTTGTAATTGCTGATGCCTTTTAATAGTTTTTTTAAAATGCGCCAGAAAATAACCCGTTTTGTGCACTGTTGAGGTGGTTCAATGGCCAGCAGGGCGTAAGCAATGGTCATGTAAATGATGGCATTTTTGGTACTGTCCAATAGTCCAGGATATCAGTCACCCACTACGCAAATACTGTACATAATCCCACTACCATCAGGGCGCAAGTACAGAACCATCAAAGTCCGGAGGGCCCGCCTCAGGAAAAGCCTTATCCCTGCAGCTATAGCCGCCCTTAACAGCAGGCCCGGTCGACCCATCTGATAAAGCCTGTAAATGTGTTGGTCATGTATGATGTCTTTTTGTTATTTTTGTTTTGTGATGTGTAATGTCTATATGTTTAAATGTACGGCAGTGAAAATGAATTTTCCAAACGGGGACCAATAAACCTGGATCTAATCTAATCTAAATTTTGAGAGGTAATCATTGAAGTCGGATATCACTGAAGGCTAGGTGGGAAATGAACGGCCTGTCACTGATTTTGGGTAAAGTATGTCGACGTGTGTGAGAGCTAAAACAGGAGATTATCTCCTTTTTGGAGCAACTTGAAAAAGCTTACACTTTCCCTAAGTTTGTGATTTAGCATTTGCTGTGGACAAACTGGCACACATGAATTAGCTGAATGTGAAGCAACAAGGCAAAGACCACTTTGTAAATGGAATGTACACAAATGTCAGAGCTTTCAAAACCAAGCTGCTTTTATTTTCAAAACAGGTGTCAAACAAGTCATTCACTGATTTTCCCACACTGGCTAAATTGAAAGAGGCCCTACAAAATGTGAAAAAATACAAGAAGTCCCGAGATGACCAGCATGGAGAATTCTGTCTTTGCTTCTCGGATTTTGGAAAAAATTGACAAGTCTGGCTGGTGTCCTGGCCCTTCACACAAGATCCTGAAATGGTGCCACGGGAGCTGCAGTTGGAACTCTTGATCTCCACTCTGACCCTATCTTGAGGGAGAAGTTCCACTCGCTTAAACTGGATGAGTTTTATATTTCATTAAGCCAACCAACAATTACAAACATCTAGAAAACGGCACATTGGATGCTGGTTCTCTTTAGATCTACGTAGTATGTCCGGGAACAGACTTTCAGTGTGATGAACGCCAATAATGCACCCCGCAGATTGAGTGATGGACACCTCGGATCTGTTTTGAGAATTGCCACAACAAAATAGACACCAGACTTTGCTGCACTGGCAAAAAAGGGTGATCAATATCACTGCTTCCACTAAAAGAGAAGGTAAGTATTAACCATAATACCATTTTTATGTTTCTTTAAAGTTCTGA
Organism: Nerophis ophidion; assembly: GCF_033978795.1. Taxonomy (NCBI): domain Eukaryota; kingdom Metazoa; phylum Chordata; class Actinopteri; order Syngnathiformes; family Syngnathidae; genus Nerophis; species Nerophis ophidion. The sequence continues at coordinate 68,017,316 of NC_084615.1, read as the reverse complement.
TATAATGTTGTTGAAAATAGTTGTATTGGAGAAGTCAATGCTTATTTCTAACAGATATGATATGCTTTGAAATGCATCAATATTTGCCCACCTCTGCCATAAAAGCATATCGTCTGAGTTTAACACAAATTAAAATACCAACATTTGAAGCATGTTACGCCGGTTCGGCATCGTGGTACCGGGTTTGATTCCCTCGAGGATGCGTCAAACGAAGAACACAACAAAGGTAGGATCTAACAAATTTATTAACAAAAAGTGAAATCTGAACAAAAACACTGGAGCTAATAAAAAGGGAAACAAAAGACGCTAGTGTGAAAGCTAGGAAATATAAAGAACTAAGACTTGGCACGATGGCACAAAAAGTAAAATCAAAGATGATTAGCATGTGAGCTAAAGATGACAATAAGGTGGCTTAGCTAATGAGCTAGCGAGAAAAACATACCTGACGTTAATTGTTGCATGTGAGCAAATTAGAGTCCCAGAAAGAATAAACAGAAGAGGCTGGCTTATAAAGGAGGGTGATTAGCTGAAGCAGGTGTGCGGACCGAGTGTAGCAGGTGAACTAATGAGTAACCATAGTGATGGACAAAACAGGAAATAAACGGGTCAGACGGAGAATAAAACATAGATGGAAAAATAAACAACATGTGAAGATCCAAGTCACAGATCGCAACAAAGCAAACATTATTTGGCTATTTGGCGAGTTACTGTATCACCAGCTATCTGTTTAACACTTGTAGTGTCAATATACCATCCATCCATCCATTTTCTACCGCTTGTCCAGTTGTCGTGGGGGGCGCTAGAGCCTATCTCAGCTACAATCGGAAAGAAGGCGGGGTACAACGTGGACAAGTCGCCACCTTTTCACAGGGCCCACACAGATAGACAGACAACATTCACACTCACATTCATTTAGTGTTGCCAATCAACCTATGCCCAGGTGCATGTCTTTGGAGGTGGGAGGAAGCCGGACTACCCGGAGGGAACCCACGCAGTCACGGGGAGAACATGCAAACTCCACACAGAAAGATCCCGAGCCCGGGATTGAACCTAGGACAACTCAGGACCTTCGTATTGTGAGGTACATGCACTAACCCCTCTTCCATATGATTAAGGTAAGTCATTAAGTATTGTGATACTATCATACAGGCAGCACGGTGGAACAGGGGTTAGTGCGTTCAATCCCAGGTTTGGGATCTTTCTGTGTGGAGTTTGCATGTTCTCCCCGTGACTGCGTGGAGTCCCTCCGGGTTCTCCGGCTTCCTCCGACTTCCAAAGACATGCACCTGGGGATAGGTTGATTGGCAACACTAAATTGGCCCTAGTGTGTGAATGTGAGTGTGAATGTTGTCTGTCTATCTGTGTTGGCCCTGCGATGAGGTGGCGACTTGTCCAGGGTGTACGCCGCCTTCCGCCCGATTGTAGCTGATATAGGCATCAGCGACCCCCCGCAACTCCAAAGGGAATAAGCGGTAGAAAATGGATGGATGGATACTCTCACACAGTTTGGCACAGTATTTTTATGGTGAACAACTTAGTTACACAACTAGTGTTTGGAGGACAAAACATCAATGTTATAATAGCAAAATGGCAGAATTACACAATTAGATTTCTAAAAAATTTAGCATGTACCTTGTGGACGTCATGGCCACAAGTAGCTTCTCCGTCAAACAAAAACGATCTCGAAACTTCCCTAAAAGTCAAAATTGTTTTCATTGAAACAATGTTAAAAAGTAAAATTTTAAGTCCAATTCCCAGAAGCTAATAAAAAAAAAACTCTGGCTACAGCCAAGGCAAAAATAATACACAAAGATCGATTTGGCTTTGCCTGGAATGATTTATTGACTGAATCTTTTATTAGTAGATTGCACAGTACAGTACATATTCCGTACTGTCAAGTCAAAGTACAGAGCAGAAAAAACACCACTGAGTTGCAGAGCACACTCCAGGCCTGAAGGGGAAACAGTGAGAGCTGAGGGCTGAACATATCCACCTGCTTCCAACAGATTGGCTTGATTGAGTTCACCTGTTCACCTGCTTAGAGCACATGCTCAAAATGTTTGAGCTTCAGTCAGTCAGTCAGTCAGTCAACCCTTTTGACATGCTTCTAAGAGAAAGAAAGACAGCTCCTATGTCGACTCTGAAGACGCAACTGGTGAGAAAACCGAAGGAAAGAAGTGCTTGTTTGCACTGAAGGGAGTGTTTAAAGAAAATAATTTCACTGGGGAAAATGTTTAAAGGAGATAATTTCACCGATATTTACAAAAATCGTTTAAATTGACTGAAAATAAATTTAAAACGTTATCAGTGATATTTAGGTTTATTCTTGGATTGTTTAAATGAAATGTAATTCATATTATTGGAAATGTTGAAGTTTATTCTTAAACCATGTCCCTATCAGTGGAAATCAATTTTGGTTGAATTGATTTAAAAGGAAAGCAAAGCATGTATTTTGATGTATATTTATGAAACAGTAATGCATGGGTGTCAAACTCTGGCCCACCGTGTAATTTAATTTGGCCCTTGAGGCAATATCAATTTAGCATTAGAGCTGGCCCGCCGGTGTTATACAGCGTCGGTGCCGCTGTAACACCGCATTCACCGCTAATACTCATACTTGCCAACCCTCCTAATTTTCCCGGTAGACTCCCGAAGTTGAGTGTCTCTCCCGAAAATCTCCCAAGGCAACCATTCTCCCGAATTTCTACTGAGTTCCACCTGGACAACTATATTTAGCGTTCTTTACAACCTGTCGTCACGGCCGCTTTTCCTCCATACTAACAGTGTGTCACATATTTGTGGCTTTTACACACACACACACACACACAAGTGAATGCAATGCATAATTGGTCAACAGCCATACAGGTCACACTGAGGGTGGCCGTATATACAACATTAGCACTGTTACAAATATGCGCCACACTGTGAACCTACACCAAACAAGAATGACAAACACATTTCGGGTGAACATCCGCACGGTAACACAACAGAACAAATACCCAGAACCCCTTGCAGCAGTAACTCTTCCGGGAAACTTCCAGCAAACTGACCAATAATTAAAATTTTATTCATGCATTTTTTCTTGCTACTTCAAGGCTTGAATGTTTGGTTCATTCATTATTATTTTATTTTCAAATGTATTATTATCCTGTGGAAAAAAATTGATATTTACCTCAGAAGATTGCAAATAGAAAAAAAGGCATTACATTTTTATTTACATTTTATTTGATATGCCATTTATATTTTTTAATTATTATTATTTGAAACTGGATTTTGCATGTCACTAAAGTTATATAAGCCTTCCTTGTTCAATATTTAATGCAAAACTTGTTTGGGTCCCTATTAAAAGGTTAATTTCTTCAACCTTGTCCCGCGGCTTTGTTCAGTTTAAAATTTTGGCCCACTTTGTATGTGAGTTTGAAACCCCTGTACTAATGTGTTCTTTTTTCTGTTTGATTAAGGTTATCAACCTAATCGGCTACTTTAATCCACTAATCAACTATCCACTAATCAACTATTCTACTATTTACCTACCGACTATTTGACTATTCATTCATTTCATCCATTCATTTACACCGATAACTTAGTTATTTGATTGCTTCAAATCATACATCAAAAAATCACAAGGAAAGAGGATTGAGTTGTCCCTTTTGTGTCCTTTTTGTGTCCCACTGGCCCTTTCAAGTTTGGGCACAGCTGCGAAAAAACCTGAAGAACTCGACACGTACAATTGACCACTAAATGGTAACACCCGAATAAGTTTTCAATTCATGGTAAGCTGACTGGAGCAGACTGCTGTGAAATTGAAGAGCAGACTGCTGTGAACTTGAAGCTGTTGTCCTTCGATGGAACCTTCTGATGTTTAATAGAACGTTTTCCCTGTCACTGCATAAAAATATGGGATATAGTGCGCCCAATTATAGCTCAAGATATAACACATAAATGTGTTTCTATATACAGGACAATTTCGTTTTTCAAGGGCGGCTGGCAACCCTAGTCCGTTACAATGAAAATCGATAACGCACATGTGATTTACGCTCAGCCATCTTCTCAGCACGTTGTGTAACGGGAACTTGCCTACAGAGCGGTCAGGCCCACACTTTGTTTCGAGGGCTATACACTAATTGCCACTTAGCCTTAAGCTTAACGTTAAAGAAGAATTGGGACACCGCTTGCTCGATATCAACATGCAAAACTGAAGGCGAAGGGGTGGGAAGTCAGCCTAGAATTGACTTTCCTAAAATCATATTTGTTTTATTATTTAAGGCTACTCCGGCTTCCTCCCACTTCCAAAGACATGCACCTGGGGATAGGTTGATTGGCAACACTAAATTGGCCCTAGTGTGTGAATGTGAGTGTGAATGTTGTCTGTCTATCTGTGTTGGCCCTGCGATGAGGTGGCGACTTGTCCAGGGTGTACCCCGCCTTCCGCCCGATTGTAGCTGAGATAGGCGCCAGCGCCCCCTGCGACCCCGAAATGGAATAAGCGGTAGAAAACGGATGGATGGATGGATACATAAATATGTATATTTATACATATTTGGAAAGAACTGTCTATAAATATGCTATACAGTACATATGTATATAACAAAACCAAAGATTGACTTAGTCTCATTAAATGTTTAAAATACAAACATCCACCTCGTCTATAATATGAGGCCAAGCATATGTGGGAATAAATAGTACATTTTGACATGTGACATTCACCAATTTATTTCACTTATTTATTTATTTTTGCCAAATTTACTTCTATATTGTGTGTCTCTGGTTACCTGCTAACACAGCAAATGTCTCCTTTGGATCGATTCAATATTTACAAGTGTTGATTCTGCAAATTCCATTTTTTTCACACTAATGCTCTGGATAATTATGAAGCACTGTGGAATAAGAATACACATTTGTGTTTTAGTAATTATGTTTCTCTCAGTGACATAAGCCCGGGTAAAAGGAAGACAAAACATTTCGATAACCGTTATGGTTGGCAGTTCTAAACACGCATTCCTTGCATGAAGACCATTCTTCATATGACAGAGTATGTCATCACGTAACATCAACGTGTATACTATGATAAGACATGAACTGCACGGCTTGAAAGAACGAATTTGTCATGTTAATCTTGAACCTACAATGTGTTCATATACTGATAGTGGTGATTGATGATTCCACCACCATCAATCATTGGTTCAACGTTAAAGAGCCATACCGTGACATTCTTCTTTTTATTTTCGTATCACAAAGTTAAAAGCTACTTTTTTTGAGATAGAGATTATTTATGTATTTAATATTTGTTTACTTACTACGGTGGTGTGATCCGATTCCCGGATCACATCTTTTGTCTATATTTGAGTCCTTGTTTGTGTTTTGATTATTAATGGTGGCACAGGGGTTAGTGCGTCTGCCTCACAATACGAAGGTCCTGCAGTCCTGGGTTCAAATCCAGGCTCGGGATCTTTCTGTGTGGAGTTTGCATGTTCTCCCTGTGAATGCGTGGGTTCCCTCCGGGTACTCCGGCTTCCTCCCACTTCCAAAGACATGCACCTGGGGATAGGTTGATTGGCAACACTAAATTGGCCCTAGTGTGTGAATGTGAGTGTGAATGTTGTCTGTCTATCTGTGTTGGCCCTGCGATGAGGTGGCGACTTGTCCAGGGTGTACACCGCCTTCCACCCGATTGTTGCTGAGATAGGCGCCAGCGCCCCCCGCGACCCCAAAAGGGAATAAGCGGTAGAAAAAAGGATGGATGTTAGACTCTTCCTGTTCTGAGTTTTGCACTCCCTGTTTTATCTCGTTGCCATGGTTTCTCATTTGTTCCACCTGCTATGTTTTTCGACGAACACCTGACGGCAATTGTTTACTTTAGTATTTAAGACTGTTTTCTACCTCAGTTCGGTCTTGGGGTCATGGTTTGCTACGCGCAACTGTCATGTTTGGTTTTCTCTCCCTTGTCTGTTCTGTGCTAAGTTACACCTTAGCTTCTGTGCGCTTGACACGCGCTTCTGTGGACACTTATTTGGACTCTAGTGCTAGCTATTAGCTTTAGCTTTTTGTGCGCTCCGGCATGCCTTTACTTTACTGTTTGTGTACGTGTTTTTTTATTTTTTGTATAATAAATCAGATTCTTACCTGCAATCCTGCCTGTCTGGTCCCACTGCATCCTGAGGTGATATCTATGCGCATCACAATGCGTTTTGAATGTCCATCCATCCATCCATTTTCTACCGCTTATTCCCTTTCGGGGTTGCGGGGGGCGCTGGCGCCTATCTCAGCTACAATCGGGCGGAAGGCGGGGTACACCCTGGACAAGTCGCCACCTCATCGCAGGGCCAACACAGATAGACAGACAACATTCACACTCACATTCACACACTAGGGCCAATTTAGTGTTGCCAATCAACCTATCCCCAGGTGCATGTCTTTGGAAGTGGGAGGAAGCCGGAGTACCCGGAGGGAACCCACGCATTCACGGGGAGGACATGCAAACTCCACACAGAAAGATCCCGATGCTGGATTTTGAATATGACATACGGTATATTCATTATTATTTATTTATTCACTGTTCTGTTGCAGAGAACAAGGGCATGGGATAAAACTGCTATGAAATGAAAAGGGGTAGGATTAAGTAAACTTTGCTTTTTCCTACTCCTTTTTTGGACGTGCTTTAATGAAACAACTCGAAATATGTGACTCGTCACATTGTATCGGATGCACGTTCAAAATAAACTTAAACTGAACTGAACTGTCAAGTTTGGATCCTGTCCACAAGTAAGTCTATGTTCACAATGTAAGGTATTATTGGTAATTTAATTATATATTTTTAATTAATATCGTATATTTTTGTGTTTTTTGTAGTTGTGTCTGATGTGAACAGAATGTGTTTGAAGTGATTCACATGCGCATAAAAGATAACATAAAATGGGATGCAGTCCGTTTGCTGACGTAAACATGGCCCGAATTTTTGTAGATATCAGTCCTGGTGCATTTGTGGTACTTGCAAGGCTTTTGTACATCTATAGTGAACATTTTTCTTCTACCACTAATTTTTTGAGACGGAAGAGGACATGAACTTTTGCTCTTGTAATTTGTAAAGCATTTTCTTTTTTCCAAAGAGTGTGTGGGTAAGGAGTTGGTTGGACACTGTGTTACCTTTTGACGACGTATACTGTGGAACGTGACATGAGCTACAATAATGACACTATTGAAATGTTTTTCTCTCACACACACACTACTGAAACACTCTCATACACACTTCTGAAATGCTCTCATAAAAACAACTAAAATAGTTTTCTCTCAGACCCACTACTGAAATCCTTTCACACACACTCCTGAAATGGGTTTCTCCCCTACACATGACTGAAATAGTTTCATACACACTAATGAAAACCTTTCATGCACACTACGGAATATTGTTTCTTTCATACACACTACTAAAAATGTTTTCCCTCATACACACTACTGAAATCCTTTCATAAAAAAATACTACTGAGAATAATTTGTGAGAGAGAATTTCACTAGTGTATGAGAGGATTTCAGTAGTGTGCATGAGAAAAAAACACTTCACTAGTGTACGGGAAAAGTTTTCAGTAGTGTGTATAAAAGGCTTTCTGTAGTGTGTGAGAGAAAGAAATATCAGTAGTGTGTGAGAGTATTTCACTGTAGTGTGTAAGAAAAAAAAAAATATTTCAATAGTGTATGAGAGGATTTTAATGGTGTGTATGAGAAAAAAATATATATGTAGTGTGTCTGAAGGAATTTTAGTAGTGTGTCTGAGGGAAAAATTGTTTAGTTGTTTATGTGAGAGCATTTCAGTAGTGTATGTAAGAGGTAATTCTGAATAAAGTCCCTAATGGCCCCTTATATACTGCAGTCACGTCGGATACATGTTGAATGTACATCCACATACAGATAAAGTCTGATTTTGCTTTTAAAAAAACCTCAATTGTACTGTTCACATTGACATGAATAAACCAATTCCATGTTACATACTGTATGGGCAAACATTTTTTTATAAACCTGCTGGATAAACATAGCCTATGACAGGTGTGGTGGATAGCCAAATGGCTTAAAACGTATCTTCTGTCTCTCTACCTATAATGCAAGTCTCTAATTGCTTTACACGGAAGTTTCCATATTTTTTTTTTCATCAAAAAAAAAAATCAATGTTTGATGTCCACAACCCTAACAAAAATAAGAAATGATTGAAACAGAAATTTCAATTCTCATCACAATTTAGAAATTGTTTATAGATCGCCATCCAGTCACATCCCGTGACACGTTGGACCTTTCATTTCAGACAAATGTTTTTTTTGGTAGAGGTGAAAATAGGTTCCAGTGCGTCACCCGCCACAAACGTCCTCTGCGGCACGGTGAACGATCCCACATCTGACTGAATTGTTATGGGAAATTCCTTTCAGCACTGGCAGAACAATTAAATAAAACGTGTTTGTGAAATTTAGTCTGCACTGAAAACGAGAGTTGACACAGATCCCGTTGCAGTCTGATATATTTGTCCCGCTGGAAAGCGAAACACAAGCATACTACAGTTATTTAAACTTAATCAAAACAGAAACACGTGGGGTGGGGGTTGCACAAGTCTATTAGTTTTTTTAATTTAAAACAGATAATCATAATGTAGCAGGTGCTTATTTTAGCAAACTAGTCAATGTAAGGATATATAAGCAGTATTAACAGTACTTATCAATCAATCAATCAATGTTTATTTATATAGCCCCAAATCACAAATGTCTCAAAGGACTGCACAAATCATTACGACTACAACATCCTCGGAAGAACCCACAAAAGGGCAAGGAAAACTCACACCCAGTGGGCAGGGAGAATTCACATCCAGTGGGAGGCCAGTGACAATGCTGACTATGAGAAACCTTGGAGAGGACCTCAGATGTGGGCAACCCCCCCCCCCCTCTAGGGGACCGAATGCAATGGATGTCGAGCGGGTCTAACATGATACTGTGAAAGTTCAATCCATAGTGGCTCCAACACAGCCGCGAGAGTTCAGCTCAAAGCGGATCCAAGACAGCAGCGAGAGTCCCGTCCACAGGAGACCATTTCAAGCGGAGGTGGATCAGCAGCGTAGAGATGTCCCCAATCGATACAGGCGAGCGGTCCATCCTGGGTCCCGACGAGCGGTCCATCCTGGGTCTCGACTCTGGACAGCCAGTACTTCATCCATGGTCATCGGACCATGGATGAAGTCCACTAGCATACATGTACAAAAGTACATGTATGCTAGTGTATAGCTATAACGTATAACTGTCGACATTTTGATTTTAAGATATGGGGGGAATAGCGGATGTTTAATACCTTTTTATGTGTTTCTTTTAAAGCCTGACTTTTTACATGTTGTACAATTAGGGTTGTACATACGGGTGCTTAAAAACCTTGAAATGCTTGGATTTTGATGTTGTGTTTTCAAGGTTTGAAAAATTCTTGAATTTTGGGTGAAGTGCTTGTAAATGCTTGGAAATGTTCATCGTATTTCTCGGCAGTCTGACTCAATAGGCTAATTATAAAATGCAAAAAAAAAAAAAAAAAATTCTTAAAAATGAAAGCTACGCGTTTGATCTTACATTAGCCCTTACATTAGGTTGTTGTATATATGACTCTGTGTTGCCCCCAAGAGGACAGTGGTGCATCGGTCCATCATGCTGGGAGGTTGTCATTTTAATGAACATTGGATGGAAATTATTAGCCCATTTTTGGACTTGTTTGTACTGTGAAGGTTGTGTATCATTCGTAACCTTGTTCACAACTTAGAGCTGAGTTAATATGAATGATTTTGTAGTTTTTACACAACATCACTTTATGCATTTCTTGCTTTATTATTTTCGTTGTCTATTTAACTTGTCTGGCTACCTCAGTGATAGCAAAAAAAGGTAACTTTTGTTAATTTGTTAGCATAGCCACAGTTATAAGCCTAAATGTGCTTAATGAGGGGTGACTGAGGTGTCGTGAAATAAACAAAAAATGTTCCTTAAATATAGGGACGGCGTGGCATAGTGGAAGAAGTGAAGTGAATTATATTTATATAGCGCTTTTCTCTAGTGACTCAAAGCGCTTTACATAGTGAAACCCAATATCTAAGTTACATTTAAACCAGTGTGGGTGGCACTGGGAGCAGGTGGGTAAAGTGTCTTGCCCAAGGACACAACGGCAGTGACTAGGATGGCGGAAGCGGGAATCGAACCTGCAACACTAAAGTTGTTGGCACGGCCGCTCTACCAACCGAGCTAAGAGTGGCTGTGGGCAACCCAAGGGTTCCTGGTTCAATCCCCACCTAGTACCAACCTCGTCACGTTTATGTCCTGAGCAAGACACTTCACCCTTGCTCCTGATGGGTGCTGGTTAGCGCCTTGCATGGCAGCTCCCTCCATCAGTGTGTAAATGTGTGTGTGAATGGGTAAATGTGGAAGTCGTGTCAAAGCGCTTTGAGTACCTTGAAGGTAGAAAAGCGCTATACAAGTACAACCCATTAGCCTTATATTAATGTGGAACAGTTTTGGTAATAAATGAGTGAAATTGACATTTTGAGAGTGCGTTTATTCATATCACGTTATGCAGTTTTCAAGCACATGTGAATTAATCCGTGCTGTTTGATGTCATTGCGTGCTGTAAGTAAGAAAAAGAACAAGAAATTTGAAAAACAACACAAATGGAGACACGTTCGCAAACACCTACAAAAACACTGCTTCATTTTCTATGGCCCATTTAGTTAATAACTGCTGGTTCAATGTTAGGCTTAGGTTTTAGCGGATTTTCCGTATTTTTCCTACAGGCATGATTTGATGACCTCAAACAACAAGGCTATGGATTAATTTTAAGGGTACTGGAAATACTGGAAAATAGATTTTCAAAGTCCTTAAACAGTGCTTGAATTTTGCCATGGATAAAGTGTACGAACCCTGTAGAATCTGTAACTGGTAATTGCAGTGCCTTTTGGGCAATGACATTTGGGGTCGGACCAGCTTCCAGTGACCCGGCATACAATGGTCGCTACATAACATGGATGGATTGATTTATGAATTATGTATTACGTTCTGGAGTTTTACCACAAAAGTGGTAAAAAGTATGAGTGTGCATCTATTTCCCACACAGCATTGCAGTAAGTGTTCTTGGCCCTGACTTGTAATGTAAGGCCACACACATCAGCATCAATACATCCTAATCAGTGTTTGGATCCAGAATGTCGCATGGAGAAATCACTTATGCTAGTTACAGCAGTTATGGTCTGAGCTTGCGAAAAGTTTATCTTCGAAAAGTCTAAAAAGTCCCCGGACATTTTGGTGATGTAAGTCAACTAGGCACCGTAATGTCTGCAGTCCCGACACTCCCAAGGGCTTTCCTTGCATAATCCACACACAGATGCATGTCAAATCTTACAGTAGATGCTCGGCCCCCGTCTGAAAAACTAGCTCCGACCTGACCTGAGGTTATAAAAGCAGAAAGGACTTCATGGATGGGTTCGATTCTGCCAACGAAAATGTCATAAAACAGCCTGTTAACAAGTCTGCGGCTGTGAAAATCCAATGGTTTGCTTTAAAGTAATGTGTGTGGGCACACTCAGCCATTTTTTTTTACCGTACGTTCAAATGAGAACATTGCTCGTGACAAATGATTTATGAGCTGCTCGTTGCCACTCTGTGTTCAGAAGGAAGAATGTGGCTCGTGTAAAATATGCCAGTTACACATAGATCCCACTTAATGCCACAAATACACAACGATATACTGTGCTGAATAATACAGTAGAAGCAAAATGGTCCAACACAATCTGTTTAGTAATGCTGATTAGCCTCTGATCTGTTTGCGTTTTGCCACAGTTTTCCATAAAGAACAGGGACAATTGATTCAGTCTTTCAAATTGATGCCATCATAAACATGTATTACATGCAATAAGAAGTTAAACAGGGCTTCACGGTGGCAGAGGGGTTAGTGCGTCTGCCTCACAATACGAAGGTCCTGCAGTCCTGGGTTCAAATCCAGGCTCGGGATCTTTCTGTGTGGAGTTTGCATGTTCTCCCCGTGAATGCGTGGGTTCCCTCCGGGTACTCCGGCTTCCTCCCACTTCCAAAGACATGCACCTGGGGATAGGTTGATTGGCAACACTAAATTGGCCCTAGTGTGTGAATGTGAGTGTGAATGTTGTCTGTCTATCTGTGTTGGCCCTGCGATGAGGTGGCGACTTGTCCAGGGTGTACCCCGTCTTCCTCCCGATTGTAGCTGAGATAGGCGCCAGCGCCCCCCGCGACCCCGAAAGGGAATAAGTGGTAGAAAATGGATGGATGGAAGAAGTTAAACATTAAAGTGCATTTTGCAGCACTCATTTGTATCGGCCTGCTTTGCAATGTAGGAAAATAAAAGTAATTCATAGCCTTGTTGAAAAAAAAATAGAGTTAATAATATAAATCAGGGGTTAGGAACCTTTTTGCCTGAGGGAGCCATGAAAGCCCAATATATTTTTAAATGTATATTTGTGAGTGCCATATATTATTTTTTTTTAACACGGAATACAACTAAATGTGTTATTTTTTAAGTAGGACCGACATTTTTAGAGTATAATACGTCTCTTATACCTCCTTCATAACATTGTTATTCTGAAGTTAACCAATAATAAAAAAAAAAATTCTCACCTTTAATGAACAGGTGCAGAAGAAAACAGATTGATGGATTAAGATTCATGAGAATGTTTTATATTCTAAAGCAGGGGTGCCCATTACGTCGATCTCGGAGGGTGTGTCAGTCGATCTCAAGCCAGGCATTAAAAAATAGACATAAAAATGAGCAATCATCAATCATACCAAGACTTCACTTTCGTCAGTTGTTTGACATTCTCGGCACCCGAGGATCTTGTGAGATGACGCTGGCTGCTGCAAGCTCATATTTAAGAAAAAATCACTAACAGGGCGGACGCAGAGAAAAACATTTTATTTCTAGAGACTCCGTACCTACTGTCAAAACTCTAAAGACCGACTGCACAGTTCCTGTCTTCACCATAAAAGACCTGTTTCATCCTGCCTGTGCTAACAAAATAAGAGTCTCAGAAAGCTAGCGTGCACAAGCTAGCAAGCTACGGAGTTTGATGCCAATGTATTTCTCCCCCGCCCTCAGCGACCGCTTTCTCACTTGCTTGCCCACCCGCACAGTCACTGACGTCACTCACCTGCTGCCAGACATTAAAGGGCCACACACATATGCTACTCTCATAACAAAGTGTTTAAAAACGAGTATGCAAGTTGGACAAATGAGATGCCAAATCCAACCACTTTCATGTGGTATTGGACAGAAAGGAGGACTATTTTTTTTCCTCCATTTGAAAATGCTTACGTTATCAGCACCACTGTCTAATTCCAATCAATGCAAGTCATCAGAATCAAATACACCAACTTATATTCTTGTCTTCATGAAAGAAAGGAATCTATGTGTGTTAAACATGCTTGTATTATCATTAAACACCATTAACTTGTTAACAAAAATGTCTCTTTCATAAATAAATAAATATAAATTATAAATAGGAATGAGGTAGATCTCCTCGACTTGGTCAATTGAAAAGTAGCTCGCCTGCAGAAAAAGTGTGAGCGCCCCTGTTCTAGACGTTATTTTTAACACTGATTACCGACGGAATTATTCATTACTTATCGTGTTAAGCAATGTCAGCTAATATTTATCTGAGAGCCGGATGCAGACATCAAAAGAGCCAGAGATTTATATTCGTGATATAAATCAACTATTTAAAAGTCATTCAGTACGCAGTAGAGTAAGTTTGGACATGATGGATCAGACAAAAGTGGTGAGCAAGCATTGCATTCCATTATATCGCTATTCATGCTGCACCTCAGCCAAAAACAGGTGGGTCCGGATCATGTTTCGTTATGTTCTGTTAGTTTTGGACTCCCTTAGTTCCTGTTTGTGCACCTCTGGGTTTGTATTAGTTTCCATGGGGATTAATTGGGTCCACCTGCCTCTGGTTAGTGGTTGGCACGCTCAGCTGCTGCCAACCACTAATCAGAGAACTATTTATTCACCTTGCTCGCCACGTTCAGGCTGGCTTCATAGTTTGCTTCATGCCACAGTTACGTGGGTATTCATTATCTGTAGTCTATGCCAAGTGTTAGCTTTAGCGTCCAGTGCGGTCGGCACCTTGTCCCTTCGGTTTGTTTTCTGTTTTTGTATTTCTTTGACTTTTTTGAGGGTTAAATCATGTTTCTACCTGCACGGCTTGTCCGGAGTTGTCCGTCTGCATCCCGGGGGAACGAACCCCGCAGTAAGCTGCGACCCCCCCCGACGTGACATAACTTTACTTTGAAAAAAATATATACATTTGATAACTCTATTACTTCTGCAGTTTTTGTACTTCTTTGATGTTTTGGAGGAATAAATCATGTTCCTACCTGCACGCCTTGTCCGGAGTTGTCCGTCTGCATCCCGGGGGAACGAACCCCGCAGTAAGCTGCGACCCACCCGACGTGACATAACTTTACTTTGAAAAAAATATATACATTCGATAACTCAATTACTTCTGCAGTTTTTGTACTTCTTTCATTTTTTGGAGGAATAAATCATGTTCCTACCTGCACGCCTTGTCCAGAGTTGTCCGTCTGCATCCCGGGTGAACGAACCCCGCAGTAAGCTGCGACCCCCCCCCGACGTGACAAATTTTTACTTTGAAAAAAATATATACATTTGTTAACCTAATTACTTTTGCAGTCAAGTGTATTGTTTCACTTTCCTGCAAATTGTTGTTGTTGTTTTTGTTCCCTTGGCCTCAGTCTGGACCCCTTCTCCAGGGCCCAGGCTTAGACCGATTTTTATTTATTTTTTTAAGTTGTATTTTAATCTTCTATTTTTTTCTCCCATTCCCCCCCCCCCCCTCTTGTTTAACCTGTATCTCACCTTTTTTGTAAGGGGCGCTTGAAGCCGGCAGACCCGTCTGCGATCTGTCACGCCTGTGAGTTTGTTTTGGTCAGGTTATGTTTAGTTTTTTGGACATTTAAGTTCTGTCTTGGCACTTCCAGGTTTGTTTTCGTCTCCATGCCAACTCATTAGTTTTCACCTGTCATGTCACGTCCCTGTTCTCAGCCTCTCACCTGTTTTCACTAATGATCATAGCTATTTAAGTCACTCTTTTTCTTGTTTTCATCCTGGGATCTTCACACTCGCACACACGCTACCCATGCTGCACCTCCTTCACGCCCTTGTTTATCTGCTTCATGCCTTGCTACGCTGTTCATTTTGTCCAAGTAAGTCTTTGTTTATAGTTCATAGCCAATTGTTTTTGTGCAAAATCCTTTAGTTTATGTCCATCATTTCATGCCATCGAGCAGGTGTTTTTGTTTCACGTTTGTACTGTTTAGCTAAGTTTCTTCCTCCATTGTGAGCGCTTTTTGTTGTTTGTTTGTTTATTAAATGAATGTCATGTACTCACGTCCACGCATCGCTCGTGCTGATCCTCATCTGCATCGAAGAAACAATCCATGTCCAAGCCAAGTTGTGACACGATCCTGTTCTGTCTTCCTGTAATGTTTGTCTAATCTTGAATGGGATTGTGCTGAAAATTTAAATTTTCCTGAAGGAATAAACAAAGTACTATCTAATCTAATCTAAATCAACTTTTTAAATTATGTTATAATAGTATTGTATTTCATAATTATTTATTTTGTATTATAACATTGTATTTAGTGGCTACAGTAAGTATGGTTTATAATATGTACCTTCACTGTATCGAAAATAAGCCTGACCTTAATTAGTGATGTGCAATACCACTGATTTTCATTCCGATCCAATACTTATACTATGTGCCTATAAAATATAAACTCTAAAATGTGTCTATTTCAAGTGTTGTCTCTTTAGGCTTGTGTCTTCCAAAGTCGCCTGCAAATCTTGTGAGTCGCGGGTTGCAGTTTCTGGGGGCTTTGTTTTTGAACCTGTAGTTGTCTATTTGGACTTGTTTCTCTCTGTGCTAGGTACTATAGTTTGTGCTTTTTTTCTTTCTTTTTTTTTAACCAGAGTTTCTTGGTTATCGCGCCCGCACAATCGACCCCTAACACACTCACACATCTCGCCACAACACCGTTTGCTTGTTATATCGTGTACTTTGTAGAAGTCAGCCGGTGGTGACTCAATTCTATCATAGAAACAATCACTTGCAGTGGATGAGAATATTTACATTTTACACAAATTATTCTAATATATTGTCTGTAAATGTCACGATTTAAAGATACTGTAATACTATGTTCACATGTTTTGACAGTGATATTACTATTTTCAGTTGTTCCTCATCGAAAACAACATTCTGGCACAATTTAAAAAAAACTATGCAGGCTTTATTCAATATTACAGCAATAATTAAAAAATAACATACCCACTTTTTGGATTAGAATATCAATATAGGCCTAAAATGTATTCCTACAATACATCATGTTAACAGTGTGCACCTGTCCCTTATTTTGTGGTGAGAAAGTGGGCAACCTTAATGGTTACTGCAGGGTGAAAAGCACCTTTCACTATAAAAAGTAGAAACTACTCATAATGTTGTTCCTCCAAGATGTCATTAGAATAAATTGGCACGGGAAAACATGGACGCAGTTGCTTCAAATTCAACCTTTCTCCCAGAATGGCTTCATTATCTGTGCAAAATAATTGACTTCCAAGCAATCAATGTTGACTCCAAGCTGTGCCAGGTACATAAGCGATTGCATTTTTTTATGGGTTTACTTTTTGAGGCGCTACAAAGCCACATGCTTTTTTTTCAGTAGTTCTGTTTGGTTGATGAGACGTTGTGGTAAAGTTTTGAAGTACTTTTCATTTGTTTTTAATTGCCTACCGTACTTAGCCTCACCATACTTTCATGCCTTTATTTTTCTGAGCCGTGCTGCTGTGTGTCCCAGGGATTGCATTTGACAAGCAGCAGCCGTCGTTTTGTCAGCAGAACTGTTGAAATGTTAAGTTTAAATGAGCCATGAACCTCCTTTTTTTTTTTTTTCTTCTTTCTCGCCGCTACTGACGATTGAGCCGGTTTGACCGCTTCGGGCTGTCCTCCGGTTACTGTTACTGGAAACCAGAGTTTTTGAATAATCCAAAAACAAACACAATTAGAAGACACACCCTTTAATCAATAAGGGTTGGGCTGGAGTCTCCAAACTACGGCCTGCAGGCAGAATATAGCCCGCCAGCGTCCAAAATTTGTCCCGCGGGAAGTCTCAAGGATTTTTTTTTAAATTTGTCTGACAGCTTCTACCTGTTTACAATGTTTATTTTCTGCTGGATCTACTCTCTATTTTATGTGTCCCTTTTTTTTTTTTTTTGCTGCAGCAGTTATATATACTGTAATACTGTACATCAGGAGTGTCCAACTTGTTTGAGCTCAGGGACCACATGGAGGGATAAATCTGTGCACACGCGGGCCACGCTATTAAAATCATTGCATTAAAACTAAAAAAAAAAGACAACTTCAGATCGTTTTCTTTGTTTTACTTTGGCCAAAAATAGAACCAACAAAAAAAAGTACAAGAAAAGTACAGGAAAAAAAATACCCGGCAGCGATAAAGTGTAGACCAGGGATCCCCAAACGTTGGTCCAGCATCCAAAATTCAATTTTTTTTAATTTTTTTTTTTCATTTGTCCGACCACTTCTATGTTAGTTACCTTTCTTTGTTTATATTGTCTATTTTCTGCTGGATCTACTTTCTATTTCATACTGCAGCGGTTACATATTCTGTAAATCAGCGGTGTCCAACTCATTTGAGCTCAGGGGCCCCAATGAGAGACAAATATGTGCACACACAGGCCACGCTATTAAAATCATGTAAAATCACATTCTGAAAATAATACAATAAAAGTAGAGGAAATAAAACCCGGCAGCGGTAACATTTGGATCAGGGGCCCCAAACTACGGCCTATTGGCCGAATACGGCCTGTCAGCATCCAAAATCCGGCCCGCAGGAAGTCTCAATTGTTTTATTTTATTTGTCCTTTGTACTGCTTGTTACTCTTGTGGTTTCCTAGCCGCTCAGGGAAATCAAATTGTCAAAAAAATGCATTTTACCATCTATAACAGGGGTGTCAAACTCAAATACAGAGTGGGCCAAAATTTCAAACGGAACAAAGCCGCAGGCCAAGGTTGAACAAATTAACCTTTTAATAGGGACCCAAACAAGTTTTGCATTAAATATTGAACAAGCAAGGCTTATATAACTTTAGTGACATGCAAAATCCATTTTTTAAATAATAATAATAATTTAAAAAATATCAATGGCATATCAAATAAAATTTAAATAAAGATGGTATGCCTTTTTTTCCATTTGCAATCTTCTGAGGTAAATATCAATTTTTTTCCCCAGGCTAGTAATAAATTTGAAAATAAAATAATAATGAATGAACCAAACATTCAAGCTTTGAAGTAGCAAGAGAAAATGCATGAATAAAATGTTAAGTATTGGTCAGTTTGCTGGAAGTTTCCTGGAATAGTTAGTGCTGCAAGGGGTTCTGGGTATTTGTTCTGTTGTGTTACGGTGCGAATGTTCACCCGAAATGTGTTTGTCATTTTTGTTTGGTGTGGGTTCACAGTGTGGCGCATATTTGTAAAAGTGCTAAAGTTATTTATACGGCCACTCTGTGTGACCTGTATGACTGTTGACCAAGTATGGATTGCATTTGTGTGTGTGTGTGTGTGTGTGTGTGTGTGTGTGTGTGTGTGTGTGTGTGAGTGTGTGTGCGTGTGTGTGTGTGTAAAAGCCACAAATATTATGTGACACGCTGTTAATATGGAGGAAAATCAGACGTGACGACAGGTTGTAGAGAACGCTA